>NW_024081765.1:76264-250368 GCF_003009895.1 Hyaena hyaena | reverse complement strand
GCACAGAGCCCGACGCGGGGCTCGAACCCACGAACCGCGAGATCATGACCTAAGCGAAAGTCGGACGCTTAACCGACTAAGCCACCCAGGCGCCCCTATCAATTACTTTTAAAGTCTGCAAAGCACCGTGCTTTGTTGCAGGGTTTTTATGTTAAAAACAAAAGTTTTCACTACTGAGAATAAGGTCATAGACGGTATTCTTTCTATTTTCACATGCTTTTCACTTCTTTCATCATGTAAAATCCAACATCACCTACAACAGATTTTGATTTGAAACTCATGTATATAATCCCATGTTTCCATTGTTTGTCAAAAATGAATGAGCAAACTGCTCCTGCATAACAAGATTAGTTTTGCCAAATCTATGAAAATATTTTGTGTTCTAATTTATGACATTGTCAATGCATTTTACTTCCAAGAATTTCCTTTCCCTGAGACCAGGATTGAAAACACTTCTAAGTTGTCACTATCTAGCATCCTGGATGGTTAACTGACCTAGGGCAGACCCAAAGTCAGTTCTGAGCTTGAAGACCAGCAGGAAGGATGATGCAAACTGGAATGAACTTTGCTCTTACTCTGATTCGCCACTGAGCCAGCCAGTAAGTACTGTGAAAGGTATATAAATAAAAGGAGATGCACGAACACACACCACTCACTGATGCCTCTCAGGCTCCTCACAGAGACCCCCTAAAGTTCACTGATCAACTTGGACAACACACAGTGAAACACTCCCAGGAGAAAAGGGACTGGGAACCCACTGTCCCCTCTATAAGTGGCTATGTCTTCACTCAAAAAATGGTCACAGTCCACCCTACTACCACGTAAGGGTATCTTGCTGTCATTACAGTAGTTGCCCCCCATCCATGGTTTCTCTTTCCTACAGTGTCACTTATCTGCACTTAACAATAGTCTAGAGGCAGATAATCCTCCTTCTGATGTGTCAACGAAGGTCAAGAGTAGCCCCATGCCACATCGCAATGTCTACCTCATTCACCTAATTTCATGTCTCACATAGGAATTTTATCATCTCACATCATCATAAGAAGGGAGAATATAGTACAGTAAGATATCTTGAGAGAGAGACACCACATTCATATGATTTTTATTACAATATATTGCTATATTTGTTTTATGTTATTCTTTGCTATTGTTGTTAATCTGTTATGTGCCTGATAAATAAATTAAGCTTTATCATAGGTATATATTTATATAGGAAAAAAACATATATAAGGTTCAGCACTGTCTCTGATTTCAAGCATCCACTGGAGGTGTTGGAATGTATCCCACATAGGTAAGGGGGGTACTGTTGTGTACATCTGTCTGATTGTTACACACTGTGTTGTTAAGCCCATGGTAGGTTGGCCATTGCCAATAGCTCTGTTTCTTGCCACGTAAGCCATGTACAATCTTCTGTCACTCAAAGTATTTGTGATGGCCTTAACATACAAACATCTGTTTCTTCTCTCTTTATCTCTCTCAACCCTCATAGTATAGTCAGCCCTATGTCTATTTATTTTTCACATGATTTCTAACTCGTAGATTAGCCCTTGTTACCCTGAAAGATCTCTCTTCTCTTTGGGTTCCCATATTACATATGTCTGTATTTACCATGCAATATTTCCCATCAACAGAAACTCATCCCAATTTCTCATCTCTCCTCATTCTTTTTTATGTTAATTTATTTATTTTTTGAGAGAGGCAGAAAGGACACAAGCAGAGGAGGGGCAGAGAGACAGGGAGAGAGAATCCAAGCAGGTTCCATGCTATCAGCACAGAGCCCAACACGGGGCTTGAACTCACGAACTTTGAGATCATGATCTGAGCCAAAATCAAGAGTCAGATGTTCAACTGACTGAGCCACCCAGGTGTCCCTCTTCTCATTCTTAACTGGCTTCCCAGAATTAATAATTTTTAACAAATTTACACAAATTAGAAACGAATACATTTTGCCTCTAAACTCATTAAGTTGCATACATAAATTATCTATAGCTTTTTGTATAAAAAATTTGTTTTAAAGCCAAACTACACATGGTGGATAGTCCCAAATACCACAACAAGTAGGGAAACAAAATAACCAAACACTCAACAAGAAAAACCAAGAGACACCATGCAAAGAACACTTCCTGAACAGACAGGCCCTGCACAGTAAAAAGAGCCCTCTCTAATATAGCAGAACTCGCAGGGGCCAAGTATACAACAAGCTTTTAAAAGTAACAAGAGATAGAACGCTAACCAAAATGACGAAATGGAAGAATGCTTCTCCAAAGAAACTCCAGGAAGAAATGACAACTAGAGAACTGCTCAAAACAGATATAAGCAACATAACTGACAAGAATTTAGAACAGTAATCATAAAATTAATCACTTGACTTGAATAAAGCATGGAGGACATCAGAGAAACTATGGCTACAAACAATATGGAGCTTAAAAATGGTTATGGTGAATTAAAAATGCGATAAATGAGATACATAATAAACTGGAGGCATCCAATGTACGGATTGACGAGGCAGAAAGAAGAATAAGTGATTTAGAAGACACTATTATAGAAAAAGAAGAAACTGAGAAAAAAAGAGAGATAAACTGATCCAGGAACATGAAAGAAGAGTTCGAGAGCTCAGCAATACAATCAAATGGAGCAATATCCGTATCATAGGAATTCCAGAAGAGGAAGAGAGAGGGAAAGTTGCTGAAGGAGTCCTGGAACAAATTATAGCAGAGAACTTCCTAAACCTGGAGAGGGAAGTAGACGTTGAAATTCAAGAGGCACAGAGAACTCCCCTCAGACGTAACTTGAATCGATCCTCTGCACGACATATCATAGTGAAACTGGCAATATATAAGGATAAAGAGAGAATTTTGAAAGCAGCTAGGGAGAAAAGGGCCCTAACATACAAAGGGAAACCTATCAGTGTGGTGACAGATCTATCTACTGAAACTTGGCAGGCCAGAAAGGAATGGCAAGAGATCTTCCATGTGATGAACAGAAAAAATATGCAGCCAAGAATTGTCTATCCAGCAAGGCTGTCATTCAAAATAGAAGGAGAGATAAAAGTCTTTCCAAATAAACAAAAATTGAAAGAATTTGTCACCACTAAGGTAGCCCTACAAGAAATCCTGAGGGGTCTCTCTGAGGGAAGTGTTGCAAAGAACGCAAGATATCAGAGATGCCACCACAAGCACGAATCCAACATAGGACACAATGACTCTAAACCCACATATTTCAATAATAACACTGAATGTAAATGGGCTGAGTGCTCTAATCAAAAGACACAGCATAGCAGAATGGATAAAAAACAAAATCCATCTATTTGCTCTCTACAAGAAACGTGTTTTAGATTGGAAGATAACTTCAGATTAAAGTAAGGGGATGGAGAAATATATATCATGCTATGGGAAGTCATAAGAAAGCTGGATTAGCTATACTTATATCAGACAAACTGGTCTTTAATTTAAAGACATTAACAAGGGATGAAGAAGGGCATTATATAAGAATTACAGGGTCTATCCATCAGGAAGAACTAACAATTATAAATGTCTACGCACCAAATATGGAGGCACCTAAATATTTAAAACAATTAATCACAAACAGAAACAATCTTATAGATAAGAATGTGCTAATAGTAGGGGACTTTAATACTCTGCTTACAGCAATGGATAGATGAACCAGACAGAAAATCACTAAAGAAACAATGGACTTGAATGACACATTGGACCAGATGGATCTAACAGATATATTTAGAACTATACATCCTGAGGCCATGGAATTCACTTTCTTCTCAAGTGAGCATGGCACATTCTCCAAGATAGATCAAATACTGGGACATAAAGCATCCCTCAATAAATAGAAAAGAATTGAGATCATCCCATGCACACTTTCAGTGTTATGAACTCTGCCCCTATGGGTGCTGCTGTATTAAAGCGGGCTCTTTGAGCCTAAGTGTCCATCAACAGATGAATGGATCAAGAAGATGTGGTTTATCTATACCATGGAATACTACATGGCAATGAGAAACAATGAAATCTGACCATGTGTAGCAACATGGATGGACCTTGAGGGTGTTATGCTGAGCGAAATAAGTCAGGCAGAGGACAAATGCCATATGTTTGCACGTATAGTAGGATTAGGAGGAACTTAACGGAGGACCATGGGGGAGAAGAAGGGGGGAAACAGTGGGGGAGAGGGAGAGAGGCAAACCATGAGAGACTCTTGAATGCTGAGAACAAACTGAGGACAGATGGGTGTGGGGAAGGAGAGGGGCGATGGGCATGGAGGAGGGCACTTGTTCGAATGATCACTGGGTGTTTATGGAAACCAACTTGACAATAAACTATTTGTAAAAAAAATTTGTTTTAAAGAACAAAAGACAATTACAGGGAGTATAAAAGCATAAAATGAAGTAAAAACATAAAATAAAAATATTAAGGCGCATCTGGGTGGCTCAGTCCGTTGAGCATCTGACTCTTGATTTTGGCTCAGGTCATAATGCCAGAGTCAGAGGATACAGCTCTGCATATGGCTCCACACTGAGCGTGGAGTCCTCTTGGGATTCTTGCTCTCTCTCTTTCTGTCCCTCTCCCCCACTTAGGTGCTCTCTCTCTCTCTCTCTTTCTCTCTCATATCTAGAGCTATGCTATATCTATATACCTATTTATAGAGAGATTGTCAGTACATTTTACTTTCCTACTCATTGATTATTTTCACTCTCACTGTTCAGTGTTGTTTTCATATAGTTTCTCATTCTCAATTCACTTATTTATCCAAAAGCTTATTAAAAGTAATATTTGAACATTAGTGGAAATACTAGTGAAATCTGAATAAAGTGTATAATTTATTTTTTATTTTTTATGTTTTTTTTTAATTTATTTTTGAGAGTCAGAGAGAGGTAGCATGAGCAGGGAAGGGTCAAAGAGAGAGGGAGACACAGAATCTGAAGACAGGCTCCAGGCTCTGAGTTAACTGTCAGCACAGAGCCCTATGCGGGGTTCGAACCCACGAACTGTGAGATCATGACCTGAGCCGCAGTCAGACACTTAACCAACTGAGCCACTCAGGCCCCCCTAGAATTTATTTTTAATAAAAAAAGAAATTAATACAAATAAAATACAAAAAGTATGCAAGCTCTTTGAAGGCAAAGAATCTGTTTTACATCTCGTAATTCCATGATACATATTCAGTATTGCTGCTACTATTTCTGCCAACAATGATTACTTTGGATATCCTTTGTCCTTCCTCCAGATCCACCTTCCATCCTTCTCTACCTTCTCTACATCCTAACCTCTATGGATTGGGCTGGATTGGCTCCTAGTTGAGCTCAGACAGTGGGAGGCACCGCTTTCAGAGGTGGAAAGCGAGAGATCAGTGTATTTATTGCTCAAGATCCCTTCCTGGTGGACAGCAGATTGGCAAAGACTATATTTCTCCAACAAAGTTCATGGTTTTGTTGATCAGTCTATAGCTGCAGCTACCATTCTCCCTCCAGGTTCTGGAAATACTCTTCTTACTCCTTCAAGCTTAATAGTAATGGCACCTTGCCTCTGCTAGACCCAATAGGCTTCACCATCTCTTGTTGGTTTCCCTGAATTCTGTCCATATTTGTCGAAATAGCCCTTTTGTTAAACTCTCTTCTGTTATTCCATTTAAGTATCATCTATTTCCTAAAGAACCCCTGAATCATTTGATGAGGTGAATACTTTCTATATCTCTAGCAACAATAATCATCAGTTTGCTTCTATTATAGCACCAATACTCAAATATTTTGGTAAGAAGGGGGGTGTTTTTGCTTATTTTTTGATATCTGACTTAATAAAAGATGACTAGATTCTCATATTTGCTTCTGCATTCATTCTGTGTTGTTATAGTACATAAAGAAAATCCAATCTTACATAAACATGTAGATGGAAAAGGAAAGAGTAATAGACTAGTCTTTTCAGATAATTATGGTTATGGTTATTCTTGTTTGATAACACATCAAAATCTGACAATTTGTAATTATTTAAAGGTTAGTGGCAATAAGCTTTTGAACTTATGAATAAGCTTTTTTCATATTCTCTTACATTAAAATTCCCTGGCCTATCTTGCATTTCCATTGATCTTTACCCATATAGAATTGTGTAACATCATAAACTGGTCATTTAGAAAGTATCATTTCTTAGGGGCACCTGGGTGGCTTAATAAGTTAAGCATCTGACTCTTGATTTCGACTCAGGTCATGATCTCATGGTTTATGAGTTTGAGCCCCATGTCAGACTCTGCCCTGACAGCCTGGAGCCTGCTTGGGATTCTCTTCCTCCCTCTCTCTGCCTCAAAATAAATAAATAAACTTAAAATTTTTTCCCTTTTAAAATAATAAAATATCATTTCACCAAACATGCAGATCTTCCAAATGTTGACACATTTTATTGTATAATATCAAAGCATCACACTTAATTATATCACCACCAACCTTATGAAAAAGTTTTCTGAAGTATTAGAAACCTATTAAGCTCATTGTAGTTGCAAAGAAAATTTTAGCAGTCAAAATTAACAATTTAGTGAATTATTATAATAATGTTATAGAGATTACAGAAGGCATAACCAAAAATAACTGGTTAAAGCAAGATAGAAATAATTGAGAACAAATTGAGTTAATTTCTAAAAGCTCATATATATTTATACACTCAAACCACTACCTTGGAAAATTCTTTTAAACACAAGAATTCACCACCACCCCAAATTTATTAGTTGTTAAATCAATAACAGTAGGAGAAGTCATGTGGCATCTGGAAAGCTTTAGTGTACCCTCATGAGAGAATGACAGTGAAAAGGCGAATAACGTTTAGTATTATTACGAAGAAAGCTTTGTCCTTGAAAATACCCTGAAAGGATCTCATAGAGCCATAGGGGTCCCTGAACCACACTTTGAAAAACACCGCATGCAAATTGTTATAGGTACAATTATTTTATCATTGTTTATGGGTTATAAATTTTGAAGCAGCTTGATTTCATTGGCTCAGCAAACTATATCCCGGCACCATAACAAGTTTAGAAGCTGAAAACATAATTAATTTCACTTAGGGGCAAGACTCTTTCACAAATATATCATACCTCCAATTGTCTAGCAATTTTGTAAGCCCATATAAAAAATGAGCATGAATTAGGTTATGACTTTCCAAAGTTTTTAAGTCAAAGGACATATTTTCTTAAGATCAAAAATATCTACAAATATTCCATATAATAGCAAATTCATTGAAAAAGGAAAAAGGCTATTATAAAGACGGCATGGGATAAAAAATGTAAACTGCCGAGCACAGTGACAGGCATATAGTAAAAGCTAATTAACAGTATATACCTCCCTTCTCCCAAAATGTCTTCCTTCAACCTAATGCTAACACAAAATTTAGCAAAATTTCCAGGTAAGAACTCCAACTCTGAATCAGTACCATAAAAGGTCTTGAATGCAAACTTTCAAGAAAAATAGATTTATTACAGCAAGCATGTGTAAATTTTTAGAAAGAATCAAGCTAAGTGAAGCTCTACCAGGTAAGGCAGAGGTCATGTGACCTTGGGTTGGCATCAAACCTCAGGATCATGTATATGTAACTGAGTGATAAATCTTAATTCTTTTTTGTTTGTTTATTTGTTTGCAAAGTCACTTGAGATATTAGGAATTCATTATTTTCAGTATAGGAGAACATTTGTGTCTACTGATAGTTATCTCTTCCATCAATTCCAACCCCAATGTATGAAGTATTTGTTTCTATAGATCAGTGTCATTTCTAGTATGTAAAGGATATTAGAAAAGTAAGACATTATTTTATCTATTTTCCAAAGGGCAGTAACAAACCAAATATGCTCTGAATTTATTATTTTTCAATTTGTATCTCTCAATGAACCCATCCTTACTGCCCTTAGGCAGATCAAAAAAAAATTCTTAACACAATTAAATCAAAACATGCCATGCAAGTAATCAGCAAGATGAACAAAGAATAAAAGAAATATCAACCCATTCTCAAAACTAATATCACCTTTTAAAACAAACTTCCCTGTCTCAGCAACGAGTTCCTTGGAGCATATGCTCCAGCAAATTGATGGATCTTGGCTATAAAATTAAAATGCCCAGAATCTGTTAAAACAATATGGGAAACTGCTTCCATAAAGGCTTATCTTCTATTTCAAATGGTGTGCATATCCTACACTGTATAGTGTAAATCCATGTCAAGCAAGACTTGTGGTCTGGTGGGTGACTTCAGGGTCAGAAACCTGAGTGGATGGTTTGGTCTAATCACTAGTGTAGTTGGCTGTCAAAAAAATTTTAATAAAAATTATTGTGACAGCCTCATGAATCTGTAAAATAGTTAAGTGGCAAGGCACTTTAACCAAATTAATGGCACAGGGAAGAAAGAAGAAACCTAACATTGTGCATTGTGGTAAATATAATAATGTAAAGGGCTTTTTAACTGTGGAGTCCCTTCCAGAGAGTTTCTATTTTGTTCAGGAGGCAACAGTATATATAAACCCCTTCCCACTAGAGCAGCACAGAGAGAGGGGAAAGCATTTAAGGGCAACAGTGTAGGTATATTTGTAGAAATGAAGGGATTTCAACACTTCTTGAAGTTCTATTATGTGCAAGAATTTATGAAATAACAAATTAAAAGTGAAAGAACTAACCTACAGAAACAAATGCAAACACTGAAGCTATCACTCTGTAAACTATGAACTTTGAACAATTAATTTGAACATTTCCTAGAAGATGAAGAATTCTAGGTATTTGATACATCACTGAAAATGTTTTAAAAATCGTGGGTAAGACATGGAACAACATAAAGAATGATGGAGAGTAGCCTAACAAGTGAGAATCAGGTAGTGATCTGGAGAAAGGAGACAAACGAGGAGTAGAACTCAGGTCAGGACCAAGACGGTCACCTCTAGTTATAAATCCTAGTTTAGATTACCATATATATTTTCTTAGCGTATTGGTCTACTATGTATAAACATTCTACAATTTAGGTTAATAAACTTAAAAAGAACTGTGATCCAACTATTCTGAGATCTGAAGTATATCAGTACTCCTTCATATAACATGTCCAATAATTTCAGCAAAATCTTTCTCTTTAATGTGTACTTTGGGTGGTATTTCCCCTCTTTTGCAAACTTCTTTCTCTCTAGGCAATGAAAGAATTCTTAAAAATAACTCACATCAGAGTTTTTATGAAGTATTTTTGGGGGTAGTCTTCCTTTGTTGCTACTTTTATCTTAATCATTGCGTTCAACCTTTTTGGGTAGAACAAACTCTTCAGGTCATTTTCTTCTTCCTTGTTGCTTGATTTCGGGAAACTTTGCTTTTCTCTAACTCTCTGTGAAAAGCCAAGGTAGGCAAAAAGAGGCTAAATCACAGAGTGTTCCCTTTGGCTTGCTTATTGACAGTTTGGAAGGCATGCTGAAAAATTAAGATAAATGAGACTAGGTTCTTGTATTTTGTATATTTCCATTATTAATATTGCATTTCTTTTCTTTCCATCCTATAAGTAAAAGTTGGCTTAATAACTCATTGCTTTTGTCCCTGGTCTACCTACCCTTGATTAGCTGTGGGTGTTTCTCTGCTTTGCTGTCTTCTGCACATGTTTTAGTTTTCACCAGTAAAAGTGGAAAGTCAAAAAACTTAAGCAGTACTTTGGCCTCAACCTCACTAGTGAACTTTTCATGATCACTTTTGACTTACTGAAGAGTCTAAATTAAAGTCAGTGGTGGCTTGCAACAGAAGAGTGGGGTTTAGAACATCCTAGGAAACAAAGCCTGAGGCTGGTCTTCCAGGCTTCCTTTTCGCTGCGAAACTTATTCTACCTCCATACCACCAGTTTTGCTTAATCAATCGTCATTTCTCAAAGTCTGTGCTCCTGCATTTGAACTTAAGAACTAAATCACACCAATTTTTTCAGCTGGAACACGGCCTACCAGACATTAGTCTCTCCCCTTGAGGTGGGAGCAGGCAAGTTGAGAAAGTGGTAGATTTTCTATCCTCTGGTGAGGAGAGACCATGAACACAGCTTCAACTCACTCAAGAGTGCACTGTGTTCATGTTCAAATGTAAATGAGTGTAAAAACATCCATCCAGAGACAAAAGCAAACACTTTGGGGATTATCTCCTTCCTGTTCCTGTAGATATGGAGGACTCAACAGTAACTTTCGAGGCAAGGTTAACTTCTTTGCAGTCATCCTTTCAGAGTTGGACTAGCCAAGAAATTCCAGGCTCGGCTCTACAGAGCACTAAGGATGTCACTTGGCAAATAAAAATCATTCCCTAAAAACATCACCATGACTAGATTTCTAAATTTAAACAAAATAAACACATTTAAATATCACCTGGGTTTCGGGGCGCCTGGGTGGCTTAGTCGGTTAAGCGTCCGACTTTCGCTTGGGTCATGATCTCGCGGTTCGTGGGTTCGAGCCCCGCGTCGGGCTCTGTGCTGACTGCCAGCTCAGAGCCTGGAGCCTGTTTCAGTCTGTGACTCCCTCTCTCTCTGACCCTCCCCTGCTCACGTTGTCTCTCTCTCTCTCTCCTAAAAATAAATAAAAAAACATTAAAAAAATATCACCTGGGTTTCTATTTTCTAGGTTTGTACCCTTTGCAGGTTGAGCCATTACAAGTTTTTTTCTATCATGTTTAGATAGATCTCGAATTAAGTCATAAAAAATAAATCATAAAAATAAGTGTTCGCTTTTATTATCTTTTAATGTTTATTTATTTTAGAGAGAGACACAGCAGATTGTGAGCTGGGGTGGGGAGGGAAGGGGAGGCTGGCAGAGAGAGAGGGAGACACAGAATTTGAAGCAGGTTCCAGGTTCCAAGCTGTCAGCACAGAGCTGGACACTGCGCTTGAACTCATGAACCAAGAGATCATGACCTGAGCCAAAGTTGGATGCTTAACTGACTTAGCCGCCCAGGTGCCCCCAAATATGTTCACTTTCAGAAGAGAGTTAGTCCCTGGGGCTTTTGGAGAAGATACCCCAATCTTTTGTTTCCTTCTATTCTTTTAAATATACCTTCGGTGAAAGCAGTGGCTACATTTAATTCGGCCCCAAAACCTATCGTGATTAACTGGAAAAGGGAAACATTATTTTTGGGGGAGATTACATGGTGCCCATTGTGGGCATCGCGTGTGTGTGTGCTTGTGTGTACGTATATCCATTCATTTATATTTAATGAACACCTGTGGTGGACATCATAAGTCAATACCTATTCTCCCACGTACTTTTAAAAATGTTTGGCATGTTTGTTAATAGGTGGAAGCAAAGGAGATGGAAGGGCATGCTCAACGCTTTCTAGCATGACCTGACATTTTTCTAGATAAAGCATGGAACAGATGGCTTGTGGCTTCACAAAAGTCTAGTTTCCAAGTTGATCCCTCTTAAAGGTGCTTGGATACCTCTTACAGACTCTGGTTACTTTAAACCAAACTTTTGTTCTCTACCATACAGAGTAAATCCAGCTCCCAGTATGCTTTTGTCATTAACAAAAACTCTGAGGGTGGTTTCACAGGGATTTTTATGCATTGTTCTACGTTCTTTGTTTGATTTATAAACTGCTGAGGGGAAATGGGGTTGTAAACCTAATCCAGGTTTATGATATAAAAGGGCAGCACATTTTAGAAACACCTTGTGGTCTTACAAATAGAGTTAACTTTAAGCAATTTATTTAGCTAAATAACTGACTCAACTATGTATTAAATTGCTGCCAGTTGGAAATAATGGAGCTTGGCAGTTTTACTGTCAAATATAGTGGGTATAGGAAAATATGTGGAGACTGGAGACTTGCAAAAGACTGAGCTGCTGTAGCATTTAGTGATGGAAAAACCAAGTAATTCACCTTGACTACACTCAAAGGGAAAAATGTGAAAAGAAAGCTTCCACTATTAAACAGTTAATTATGGTGTGTTTATGTGTATGGGCCTTGATTGTTAATTGCTTAAACTGAGTTGTTCTGTAAAGACAAGTGCGTACCCAGATTCCTATGTGCTTAGAGATTGATCTGAGTGGTGAGCTGGTCTGTTTTGCAGGGTGTAAATTGATTGACATAAATGTGTAGTCTGGATTTTAGAAAGGAGGTTTTATTGAATGTCTTGAGCAAAAGACACTATGAGGAAAATCTAAACTTTAACAGTAAAATTAAAATATTACATGCTTCTGTCTTATCGCAACTTTTGAAGAATCATTTCTTAGCCTCTTTTTATTTCTATCAGCAAGGAAAGAAAAGAAAAGAAAAGAAAAGAAAAGAAAAGAAAAGAAAAGAAAAGAAAAGAGAAATAAAGAAAAGAAACATAATAGATACTGGATTATAGATTTTATGGGTCTAGAGGCTTTGTGATAATTTATGGAAAATAAGATCTCTGGGAAGAGATCAAGGAATATGGAGTTATTTGGGCTGGAGCAAGGAAGCTTAAAAACTAATATAGGGGCACCTGGGTGGCTTAGTCGGTTAAGTGTCCGACTTTCGCTTGGGTCATGATCTCGCGGTTCGTGGGTTCGAGCCCCGGGTCGGGCTCTGTGCTGACTGCCAGCTCAGAGCCTGGAGCCTGTTTCAGAGTCTGTCACTCCCTCTCTCTCTGATCCTCCCGTGCTCACACTGTCTCTCTCTCTCCTAGAAATAAATAAAAAACATTAAAAAAAAAACTAATATAAATGATCTTCAAGCCTATGAAAACCATATAAAGAAACAGACACTAGCTATTCTATTTGAACATAGACACAGAGTTTAATTGGCAAATGCTGCAATAGAAATAATTTGGGATGGAAATAATAAGAATCAATAAATGTTCTTAAAGTATTGTTTTGCTTTTTTTAAAAAAAATTAGACACTAGGATTCTGTAAGTGACTTAATGGCATTTCATATAGAAAATAGACTCACATTTCTAATTTTATATTAAAAATTCCTGTAAAGTTTCATTATTGAGCTTTTGAATTTGATCACTAGTGTAGCCTTCTGGGAAACAATTGCTCAAATCATGTTAATTAACTACAGCATGTAATTAAGTTATAAGCTTGTAAATACCCAGAAATGAAAAACTAATGATGAAAAGTAAACCCAGGGTCAGGTGAAGTCATTCCGTCCTTTACATTTAGTTATAATTGGCTCAAGGTCCTTACTCTATGTCCCTTGGAAAGCCCACACCCTGTAAGATTTCTGGGAATATCCCAAAGCTAAGGGTCTCATGGCTTCAAGTTCCTTTGAACTTGGAACTCAAAGTCTCACTTGAGTCTCAAAATCCAATGAAAAATAATAATAAACCCAGTGTTATAAGGCATTGTATGCATGGACTTTCACATGAAACTGAATTCCCCTTCTCAGAATAGCTGTGTAGATACCCTAGTGTTCTCAGATATTATGTTATCTTCAGCCCATAAGAGTCTCAACTGCCTCAAGTAAGGATGTGCTGCAGAAAAATGTAGCCAGTGTCTGTAATAAACTCTGGAAGAATATTACCAAGTCAATTCAAAAAGCAAACGTCACCATACTTTTCTCTCCTCGCAGACTGTCTGCAGCTTGCAGAGACGGGACATCTGATAGAATTCAGGAGGGTCATTAACTGAAGGACAGCATGCAGTGTGGAAGTAGGTTGTGTCTGGTTCAAATCAGGAATAGAGAACAGAGCTTTTTGTTCATTCTTTCTGTGAATTTCAAGCTCGGTGGTGTAAAAAACTGTTCAAAAGAGGTAGTTCAGTGTGATAGATTAAACTAAGAGGTGAGTATGATCTTAAAATGATATACTCCCTCAAGGAAGTCATTTCCCCCCCATTAATAATGAAGGTAAACAAAGGGCTTTCCAACACTTCTTGTTTGGAATCGCCCCATTTTATTTTGTTTTATCAAGCTTGGGCTTTTCCCCATTATTCTCACTAGCTTTCTTTGAGTTCAAGTACAGCTCTATAAAAAGGAATGAAATCATCTGTTCATTAGCTTTCTACTCAGTAAACTTTTTTTGTTGTTTTCTTCAACTACAACTCTCATAATTTTTCTAGTCACCATACTTCTCATCTATTTGCACATTCCTTCGTTGGCATGTCAGTCCCAAATGCCTCAACTCATCAGTTAAATTAGTTCTGTTTTTACAACAGCTCACAAAAGGGTTTACAGCTGAAACTCTTCCTCTAATCTAGCTCTTCTTGCTGCATGGACTATTTCTTTATTGACCTTAGCTTTGGAGAGCTTTAAAAATACTACATATCAGCAAGGGTTGCATGCTTTCTAATCATATGTTTTCTCCTGCTAATCATTCAGTTACCTGATTAGAAACAGATGCAACCTATTTGAAATGTGAACTTTTGAGTGAACTGCCCATAATGGTTGCATATTTTTTTTTAGATATTCTATGTCTATGTTGTGAAATGCCCTAGGTTTTCGATGGTAAGCATTTAGATGACATTTTATAGCTATAAGGTTTTTCCTTCCAAGGGACCCACTCCAACCAATACAAACTGACAAACAAAACAGGCAACAACAAAGGTTCAACCAACATCAAAAGCCACACCGTCTATAAGGAATCTGCAAACAAGAGCGCTAGAACTGTGACAGCACAAATTTTAAAACAGACAAACCTCTTGCTCTCAAAAAGCTCATGACATGTTGGAAAAAGTAAACACATAAACAACTCTTTGGAACCCAAAGCAGAATATGAGACTGTAATTAAAATACGTACAACGTGGTATGCACAAGGAACAGAAAAAAAAAATTTCTGTCTAAGGAGAATCAGGGAGGGCTTGATGGAAATGTTAGTGTTTGTGTTGGATCTTGATAAAGGAGTAGGGTTTCAATGGGCAGAGATGGAGCGAAATTCTAGGCTGGAGCCAAGGATCAATGGCAACTTTCAGAAAATGCTTACAAGTCATGGCCATTGTATCACCTACAATTTTACTGATGAGTTAAATTACTAATTTGAAATAAGTTGATATTACATTGAAGGGATCCATTGCAATAGCACACTACCAACCAGGGGGACTTGAACTAAGCCATGTAACAAACTATACAACTCCAATTATAAATATACTAAAATATTTGTTTAATCAGACTGCCAACTCAACTGAATTTTCTTTTTTAAAAAGCGTCCAGTGAACATCAAATTAGAACTGAATCTATGTGGGTTTTTTTTTAGTTGACTTAAATTTTTAGAGAAGTTTTAGGTTCATAGCAAAATTAAGAAGGAACAGAGATTTCCCATCTATCCCCTGGCCTCATACATGCATTGCTGCCTTCATTGTCCACAGCCTTCACCAGCATGGTAAATTTGTTATGATTGTTGAATCTACACTGACACATCATAATCACCCCAAGTCCATAGTTTACATTATGGTTGATTTAAAAAAAAAAAAACAAAACTCAAAAATTACAACAAACTCAGGGCAATCAGCATGTTCTCTAAATCAAATCTGAGTGAAACCAATATTTATTACATCTGGTTCTTTTCTGTGGTTATCAATGAATGAAATACCAATTAGGTCACCAAGACCTGGACAACAAATTTTAAGTCTTAACAAAATGAAGCTTTTATACCAACTATTGGACTATTTGGAGAGTTTTTGTTTAGAACAATTCTCATTAAGGACCAAACAAGGGCAGAGTCCCTAAGCTTAAACCCTGGTACAGCATTTAAATTACATGTTTTCCTTTGGCCCAATGGTTTGTTCAGACAATTCAGGGTGGATACAGAAGTAGCTAGTGGGAGGGGTGCCTGGGTGGCTCAGTGGGCTAAGCAGCCAACTTCAGCTCAGGCCATGATCTCTTGTGGTCTATGAGTTCAAGCTCCGTCCTCATTGGGCTCTCTGCTGATGGCTCAGAGCCTGGAACCTGCTTCAGATTCTGTGTCTCCGTCTCTGCCCCTATGCTGCTTGTGCTCTGCCTCTCTCTCTCTCTCTCTCTCAAAAATAAATAAGCATTAAAAAAATTTTAATAAAAAAGGAAGTAACTGGGGGGATATGTTGGCTGAGGACTGGCTAATAATAATAGTAACCAGATACCTCAAAATTTGTTGCTTCTTAATAAATTCTTGTCAAGTGACTGCTGAGTTCATCACAATACACACTTCTTGTACAGATGGCTCTTTCAGTAACCACGAGAAGCAGAGAGGCAAGAATCTGTCGACTAAATGGTCCCTTTTCCATCGCTTTGATCTACCACCAATTCTATTTAGTCATCTCTGCTCTGAAAACCAAATTCCTCTTTAACTCTGAGGGCACGCGACGGCTTGTTTTGGCACTAACTCTGTAGAACTAAAACTCTAGGCTACAGAAGCAGAAAGATTTAAGAGCCTCTCACCTCACAAACTTGAGGTTTGGGTTGGGGCAGTGACAACCTGTCAGAATCTCGTTTGTGGCACCCAAGCCAACCAAGCACATGGACAGCGGAAATGGCTAGAAAAATCCTCAGACCCTGGTTCTCTTGGTCATTAATTCCATTGATTGTGTTGGTGTTTAAATACTGAGACAGATCCCGGTGCCAGCCTAAAATATGAGTCAACTCACATTTCCCTTGGCCTTTTAGAAAATGCAGATGTGCCCATATCCTAAAAAACAGCTGAGTTAAAAAAAAAAAAGGAAAGAAGGAGGGAAGGAAAGGAGGAGGGAGGGAAGGAAGGAAAAAGAAAGAAGCAGGGAAGAAAAGTGTTCCAAACAAACGAAATGTTGATCTGCCTTTTATTAATTTCATTTTTTATCTTCTTGTGTACAGACGTTTGACAGCTGTGACATTCATGGGCAATGCATTTGAAAAAGAAGACATAAATATTCAGAGACATATTAGAATGCTGTTCAATGTAAGCACCTGTCTACTTAGTGTTGACAGAAAATCATTTACTTTGCTTTATGCATGTTCCCTCCAGAGACCACAGAGGTCCTATTTTATTTAAAGAGCTGGTCCCAATATCAGTGCTTGTTCTTGAAACTGCAGTATATACAGCTAATTATATTTATTG
The DNA here is from genome assembly GCF_003009895.1 of Hyaena hyaena. Taxonomy (NCBI): domain Eukaryota; kingdom Metazoa; phylum Chordata; class Mammalia; order Carnivora; family Hyaenidae; genus Hyaena; species Hyaena hyaena. Next base: position 233,430 of record NW_024081765.1, on the reverse strand, counting down.
AGGAAACAATTTTGTTTTATATTTTCAATAATACTTAAATAATTTTGTCAATCTTGACCTCAAAAACGATTTCCCCAAGGACTCAGTTAACGGAAGACTTCATACAAGACCTGATACCAATGTCCTTACACTATACTGTTTCCATTATCACCTAGGGAAATTTTTCAAGTATAACTTTCATAGATGAGAAGTAAACAAGATGAAACTGTAAGATCTCCTTGAGTCTTATGAAAACATCACAGTCGATGAAATCCATGCCAGCATCTGTATATATGTATTTATTATTTATTATGCTTTGATTTGTATAATCTTAAACAATATTAGTATTGCACAAAGTGATGCATTATTAAACACCCCAGGAATCATGATTTTTAAATCAGATATATCAAATTTGGTAAATCTTTGTTTCTTTTCTACTCTGCCCAAATCAGAGCAGTAATCATCTAACTTAACTAGACTGAAACAGGTGGCCATGCTCAGAGAAAAGAAAGAAAGAAGGAAAGAAGAAAGAAAGACAGAAAGAACAATCTTTATCGGGATCCTAAGGTTGCTGTGGGATCTCATAAGGTGGTTTTGAGCCTCCTGACTTGTTCCCAAGTGATTAAAATAGGGATGCTTCAGTTAAATTAATTATTCGCCCAAACTATAATTTCCCTTCCTGTACTTGGTAAAATGCCTATCTTGACGGTGTATGGCTTGCAACGGGTTAACGTTGGACTACTGAGACGCCTCCTTTAGCTGAATCTCAGGTCAGAATTACAAATGTACCATATTATCAGAGATATAATGAAACACAGACCTAAGTGAACAAAGCCTAATTTTTTGGCTATGACATTTCTCTCCATTTTAGTTTTACCTGACATGAGTGTGTAATGATGTTAGCTGGGCCTGATGAGGTGGGGGAGGGCGTGGGGGGGGGGTTCGGAGGAGGCGGTGGAGGTTGAGGCGTGGGGGAAAAGCAGCTAGAACAGGCAAAGACCTCAGAGCTCAATACTTCCAAAACCTTACAATGCTGCCACCTACAGGCCGAAATTTTCAAGGCGTGTTCCATCAAAACTGTTTTCCTGCCCTTAACAATGAAAAACATACAAAATCGCGGTAGACCAGAGCCCAAAACTCAGAATCCTGCAAAGAGTTAAATGGCCAGGTGATACGAAAGAACAGGCCCTTTGGCTTAGCTAGTTCAGTGCCGTTACATAATTTAATTAGGATCATCACACGGCAACCGAAGCTGTCTAGAGGAATTATGAGCCACAAGTTCAGATCACATGTGAATCCTTTTGCTCAATTAAAGCTAAGCAATTTTTAAGGTTTTTTTCCTCTTTGCAGTATATGCAAAGAGCAGTGAAGCGTGGCCTGCATATTTTTCACATTAAAATTATTACATAAAGCCTGTAGCATTTGAAATACTTACGGAAATCAAAATGTTACACTCTGACCTTGGGCATTTAAACTTGGTCATTTTTAAAGCTATTGTTGCCATGCTCTCCTTTGTTCTAAGAAAATTACTGTGGTTAGTTATAATAGCTGAATGAATAATTACCGGGGGAAGAGAAGAAATATGTAATAGTACTGAAATGACTCAAGCCTACGTACTACTAAACAGTTTTAATTCTGTTTCTGAAGTTCCAACATGGAGATGAAAGGCATAATCCTACTTCTCTCTCCCTACTGTGCCCGGCAATAAAAATGACCATTTCCCTTCTCAGCCGGCTATCTCATCAACTTGCCTTCATGTCAAGAAAAACTCTGCTAAGAACTTGAGAAGGGAAAATTCTGGAGGACGCTTATTGTGGGCTGCTCTATATCTGATGATGCAAGCGCATGTAGCACGAAGTGTATTGGACTAATGTGCATCATTAAGCTTTTTTCCTAAAATTGTAAGCTTCCTTCAGGCTTTTAGCTTCCTTTCTCACTGATTGTCTCAGCAAACAGGAAAGATGGCAGTACTTTCTTGTTGGAACTGCGCGTTCAATGTATATAATCATATACAGTTATAATTTTAGTAATTCAAAATATAGCTTGTGATCACGTTTGTTATTTGTACTTATGAAAATGACTATTTGCAAACCAAGCTACCTCCAATTTTCCGGTAGAAGTGTAAAGTTAGCTTTTAAATATTTACTTGGAGTAATAAATACAAGTCCATGTTAGTCTCAATAGAAAACCATACTGATAAGGATGACAAAGCAGCAACACGAAAAGAAATAAGTCAATATGAAGAAGAACCTCACATTCAGTTGGGAAATGCGGCAACTTGGAGTAGTTTTACTTGTATTTTTTTGTTTTGTATATTTATTTATTTTTAAAATCTCCGGTATTTCCAGATGTATTGTTGCAGACAACTGAAACTAGAACACACAACGAAACGTCCAGTGAGTACTGTGGGAAATTCTTCACAAACTCATAGATCAAAGAGAATAAGGCAAAACTCATTTTTCAGTATTACAGCCTACTTATTATTTGCAATAGAAAAAAAAGTCTGGATTTTAAGGGCACGCACAAATAGTGTATCGGAGTCACACATCGTTTATTAGTTTCTTAGATGAGAGGTACACAAAATGCAAAAATGAGGCAATCTTTATTTTCAAAGAATCTGAAAAGGTTAATTCTTCCTACCATGCAACCAGATATTTGTAGGATTAACAACTCCTTTAAACACTAGTTGGATTTAGCTATAATAAGAATATAAATACAATGAGACATTCCTAAGGGGAATACAATTTTTAAAAAATTTCCATATTTGCCACAATAAATGTTATGCCTAGAAATTTTATAGCTAACAGAAACACAGAAAATACTATACCCAGAGCTAGAGAACTGTTCCAGTACAAAGCAAGTCTGATATATTACCTCCCAAATACACAGCATATCCCTGGTAAAGTTGTAAATTATGGTTGCAAATGAGGCCACAAACAAAATTTTGCTCAAGGCATGAATCATAAATTCAAACAATAATCATCTCCTACGTGAGGCACAACTACTTTGTTTACTTCTTAGACACTGTTTCTAAACATGAAGATGAAAGTAGGTCAGGGAAATTTAGCATCTTTTTCTCATGAAGCATGATCTGATACTGGGTGCACTGTCTTATTTACAATTGCACAAACCTTTTAAATATTAAAAATCTGTGTTTCACAAGGCTGGGTCCTTAAGCATATTGATATTTCACCACGTGATGACACCATATCCTCAAAACTATAGATGTGTGCTGAGAAAAAATAAACAATTCTCAATAGTAACCTGCTATTCAGAATTCTGATACGCATTTCATATTGAAAATAAAAGGATATTTAGCCAATGTTCACTGGTACTTTTAATCTACTCAGTAGATATAATTATTTGCTGCTGTTTGCACATGTCTAAGGACTCAAATGTTTTTTTTTTTCTTTCTACATTTTAGAATTTCTAAAAGCCTAATTCCACAAAAACTTTTTTTAGGTATAAAGCTTAAGAAGGCTGGGGCGCCTGAGTGGCTCAGTCGGTTAAGCGTCCAACTTCAGCTCAGGTCATGATCTCACGGTTCATGAGTTCGAGCCCTGCATTAGGCTCTGAGCTGAAAGCTCAGAGTCTGGAGCCTGCTTCAGATTCTGTATCTCCCTCTCTCTCTGCCCCTCCCCTGTTCATACTCTGCCTCTGTCTCTGTCTCTCAAAAATAAATAAAACATCAAAGAAAAAAATTTAAAAGCTTAAGAAGGCTGACCTTTAGTTAAATCTGTTCAAATCATAGAAAGAATCACGAAGTTAATTGCTTCAACCAGTTCTAAGAATTACCTTGGAAGAGTTGTACACCTATAAAATATTGTTTGGAAAACAGATTTTTAATATTAACATAATGACTTCTGTCTACAGACAATAAGAATATATCGCAGCATGCTTACAGGTCTATAAAGGCCTTAGATGTCACGAACTTCTTGTTTCTTCAGCAACAGATATCAATAATCATCATAATAATAACAGTCACATCGATTAAGCGCTTATAGTATATTCTGAACTATGCTATGTGCTTTATACAGATTACCCTATTTAATTCTCAACAGCAACTCTTTAAAACAGGGATGATGTTTACATCTGTCTTACAGATTATGAAACTAAGTCTTAAAAAGAAAAGTAAAGTGCTTTGCATCATTCACAGACGAAGAGCAGTCTGTTCCTTAAAGAAACCAATAATCTGTTCATTGAAACTTCCTGTCAGTGTGTAAACCAAGGGGGACACATAAAATTTGATTTATTTTAGGGGTGCCTGGGTGGCTCAGTTGGTTAGGTGTCCAGTTCTTGATTTTGGCTCAGGTATCATGATCTTATGGTTCATGGGTTTGAGCTCAACAGAGCCTGCTTGGGATCCTCCCTCTCCCTCTCTCTATGCTCCTCCCCTGCTTGCACTCTCTTTCTCTCTCCCAAAGTAAATAAATAAATTTTAAATTTTTATTTATTTTAAACCTATTCAATTGAAATCAGACAATTTATGGATACTTAAACAGAACTAATAAGCTGGCACAATGACCTACATAATCCAATCATTCAGGAGGTATTTATTGAATGCCTAGTGTGTACTATCTCTGCTAGGGGGTGTGAATTCAGTGGGGAGAAAGGTGAAGGGATCTCTGCCCCAAGAAGCTTTTACAGTAGTGGGAAGGTCAAACAATTATTTAAATCTTCAAACAAAATAATTAAAAATTAAACTGAATAGAGAATAATGGACTTTAGGCAAGAAGTCAGAAGATGTCTCTAAATAGATGACACTTCAGTTGAGACCTGAAGAATGAGGATTCATCATGCCCAGACGTGGGAAGGGTTTCCTCCGCAAAAGGAAGTATGTATGCAAAGGGCCTGAGGCTGGAAAATCACCCCACAACCAATCAGTCAACAAGTTGTGTTGGCTTGGACACATTTTCATGAACCTATCCACTCCTTTCTATTCATCGTCTTAGTCTAGTTTATAATCATCTCTTGCCCAGACCACTGCCACGGCTTCCTAACTGGGCTCTCTGCTTCCACTTGGCCCCCTTCAATTCCATTCTCCTCACAGAGGCCAGAGCAATCTTTTAAGAATGTAAAACAGTCCACATAACTAACCTGCATAAAATCCTCCAATAGCTTTGTTTGCACTTCGTTCTGATAGCCATATCATGTCTTCCATCTTGTCTTTCAGATTTTCATTTAAATGCCACCTTCTATTTTTTTTTTAATAATCATTTATTTATTTTGGGAAGACACAGAGAAAGAGAAATAGTGAGCTCACGTGGAGGAAGGGCAGAAAGATAGGAGACAGAAAATACCAAGCAGGCTCCACGTGGGGCCTGCGCAGAGCCTGACGTGGGGCTTGATCTCACAAACAGCAAGATCATGACCTGAGCCAAAAACAAGAGTTGGAGGCTTAACCCACTGAGCCACCCAGGTGCCCCTAAATGCCACCTTCTAAATGAGGCTTTCCCTCAGGGCTCAATCTAAGATAGGACCCACTTATTCTGACACATCATATTTATTCTTTTGGACTTTCTGTTTATGGCATATATTCCTCTCCTGGAACATATGCTATTTGAGGATTAATCTTATGTATCTTAGATACTCTCTCAGCTTGGTGTGTCAGTACCTAGCACATAGCAGATACTCAATTACACTGAAAGAATTAGGGTAGTATGCAAAAGTCAAATCATGTATCAACCTTTCATCCACAGTGAGGAGTTGGGATTTATATTCCAAATGTAATGGGAAGCTTTTAGGAAATTCTGATCAGGGGTCAGAAAGCATGTTGGCTCTTGCTGTATGGAGAATAGAATGAAGAAGAAGAAGAGTAGAAGCAAGAAGATAAATTAGGAGCCAATTCAGAAACCCAGGAGAGAGGTGGTTTTGTCTTGGACTAGAATGGCAGTATTAGAGATGGAGAAGTTGATGAATTGGCAATATAATTTCAACTTGCTGAAGGATTGGCTTTGGAAAGAAAGGAAAGCAAGAAGTTAAGAACCATTCCTATAATTTTCCCCCCAGAGATGGCAGGAAGGGAGAAGATAAGGAAGTTAGACCTAGAGATAGGAGCATGAATTCAAACTGGATGCATTCGATCATCCTGATCAGACCTAATTTTTTGACAACACATTTGGGTTTGTTTCAGGTCTGGTATTTCTCCTCAGAGGGGCAATTTAAGGAAAGGCCAATCTATTAACAGAAACAAAGATCTTTTTAGCAGACATCCTGGCTTGATTAGACAACAGCAAACAGTAAGATGCAAATAACAGCTCATGAAGGATGATGAACATGTAGCTCTTCATTCTTTACAGAATTTTTCCAAAGTCAAAAACAATTTTATCAAAGACTTCCAAGCCCTAAATATAATATATGGAAGAACTCATGGATTAGTAAGACTTGCTGCTGCATTGAATTGAGAGAGGATGCTGTGGGATCTTCCTTTTTCATTCTCACATCACAATCCTACCATGCCATCTGTAGCAACAGGGGCATGTGGGACAGAGAGGAGGCTCAGAGATAGCAGGGTGTTAGTCACTGTAACTGAGGGAGGCCTGAGAATATGATCCAGGGTAGAACAGCTAGAGAAGGAAGCCCATGCAGGAGTCCAAGAATAAGAGTGACCACAGAAGGAGCAGTGGTTAAAAGATAATGAAAACTGGAGAAAGGAGCACAGCAGGAGAATGGAAAGGACCTTGCATGCCTCCTGGTTCCAAGATGAAATGCTGTTTTTCCTGTCCTAGTTGACTTGAAGATTGATATTCCAGTAGATATCACATTATTAAGAATTTAAAAATCGCTTCTCAGTGAGTTTTATCTCTATGACAAAAGCAGCCATTATATTCCTCTTCATCCTCCTATTGATATTATTTATGAAGCAAGAGTGTTTGGGGCTCTAGATTTGTTAACATTTGGTGAGCACAGATTTAGACTACATGGCAAAGATTAAGAATGCAACCAAAAGTAGGTAAATGACAACAAGAACATTACTTTGGATATAAATTGCTCTTCACATTCTTACAGAAAAAATAAAATAACCATTGGTTGATAACTTCTAAGGAAAAAAAGAGAACCTTTGTCAATATTCTACTTGACAGAGATGGCTATGAAAATGGAATTACTAATATTTCCAATTAGAATTTTAATGTTGTAACAAAAGAAGGGAAAACACCAAAATTAATATGATTGTTGTGACCATAACTACATTTCAATAATAACCTTAGTACATGACCAAATAAGACATGGACAAAGGAAAAGCATACATTAATATAAGACCAACAAAATAAACTGGCAATTTCATTTATAACATTCCGATTTTGCAAATTAAGAAATGTGTGCCAGGATGTCCACTTCCTGCTCACCTCAGCTGGAGATGCTTTGAAGTGCCTGAGTCCAGCCATAAAGTACAAGGACAGGAGCTTCTTTCCCTCCATTCTGCTGGATCCAATGTCCCGCTACATATCCTACGTCTCCTGGGGCATAAAAAAGCTTTTTTCTCAAGGGTCTGAAGATCAGGCAAGCATATATTCAGCCCCCAAATGATAATACTGATTCCCTTTTGGTAATCACTAGACAAAACACTGGTAGGATGAATCTTTTTTTGGCCTCTGTTGTTGTTGTTGTTGTTGTTGTTGTTGTTGTTGTTGTTTTGAGAGAGAGAGAGAACATGAGCAGGGGAGAGGCAAAGAGAGAGGGAGACAAAGGATCTAAAGTCCGCTCTGTTCTGATAGCAGTGAGCCCCGATGCTGGGCTTGCCCCCAAGAACCTTGAGATTATGACCTGAGCCAAAGTCAGATGCTTAACTGACTGAGCCACCCAGGCTCCCCTGGCCTCTATTTTGAGTCAAGTTCTGATTCACCAGCCTATGCAGCTACTGGGTACTTGAGTACAGAGTCTCACAACAGTTCTGCTAGGCAAGTAGCCATAGCAGCCTTTGAGCAGTCTGCTCAGTGGATAACTTTCAGGGATGGGGGAACAAATGCCCAATTGCTCCTGCCCCCATTCTCCTCATCTTTTCTCGAGCTTCCCCTCTTTATCTGTGCTTCTTTTATCTTTTGTCCTTCATCTGGCTTCTTTTCTCCCCATAGGACTAAATATCCCATCAGAAAGAGACTCGCAGCAAGCACCCCAGCATGCAGCAACGTGCAATTTATTTACCTTCTTTGAAGTAGAAGGGGCCCAAATCCTTAACATGCAACTTCCTTTCTCAAAGAAGAGAGGAAATGTTTCTAATCCTCTTGGCATCTTGGACATTTTTAGAATGGACAAGATGGCTTGTAAACAGAAAACATTAAGTTGTAAACATATACACAGAAGGCAATGTGTTTTCACGCCTGATGATGAAGGCTGGCATTTAAATAATTCCTCTCCATCAAGTGACTTTCTAAATCTTTAGACCTCCTTTCTTGTCTGTAAAATGGACCAAAAATGACTCCCTTGATGACACAGATGCTTTGAAACAGCCAGAGCGTCTCAAAAAGGTATCTGGCCAGCTTAGAACAAAATACTGTTTTAACCTGAAGCCAAAAATTAAGAATAAAAAATAGATTCTATCAATATTAATGTGACTCAATTTTCATATGGCAAAATTAGTAAACAGAATAATCCAGAATATACAGTTAGCATCCTTACATCCCTCTAAGAAAGGAGACACAATTTCTAAAAATGTATGTCTCCAAAAAAATAAAAGAAAATGGTTCTTGTTCCCCAACTCCAGGTAAATATACATTTACTTGTAGTTAAGCCATTTAGGCATATGATAAAGCTGAAACTAGTGATAAATCTGTGTAATTAAATAAAAGCCAGCATGGTTGGAAAGCCCATCAGTCCCTCCTAATAGAAGTGATGCCATCTACCCATTAGAATTTATTTGTAAAGCTATTGCCATAACCTGTTAGCGTTAAAGCAGGCTATTTTGAACTAGACTTTGCTATAATTTAGATCCCATTGATGGTAAACATGGCACTCTATAGGTTTTGAAAATTTGCACTAAATTCCCATTTCAAGATGGACTGAGAACTCATCTGCTGAGCTGTAGTCTGGGGCAAATATTTTATAGTCTAGTTGTAAACCCTAAATATGGAGAGTAGTGATGAAAAGTGCAAGTCCCCCCAATGATAATAATACCTTCAATAAATCTTTTTCTTTCTAGTTTTACCAAACTACATGTGAAAATGTAAGCATATAAATTCATACCATGTGTAAACAGAATGGAGGAATAAAAACTAGCTGGAAATGAACATCAGAAGCTATAGCCTGCTGTATACTGGTATTTGAACTATTGAGTGCTATTTCTTTGTTTCCCATCATAATTCCATTAACATGTGCCACCTCACTTCGCTAGTTTGCTACTCCATTTTTTTTTTGTAGCAGCCTATGAAGTAGTCCTGTACACTGCATGAGTAGTATTCCTATTTTACAAATGAGACACTGAAGGAAAGAAATGGCCATACAGCTAGTCAAAGTAGATAAGAGAGATTCCATATACTTTGTGTTTGAGTGCTCAGCACATTATGGGTCAGAAAACCATGAGATTCACATTCACAATGTAGCAAAATCCATCGGGCTGCCTGAAAGATCAGCTTTGGGACTCAAGAGAAAATGCCAACATGAACAAAATATGACTCTAGCCATCTCAGATATTTTTTAAAAGTCCATCAATAACAAGTTCATGTGTGTTTCTCCCCTTTCTCACTGTTTTCTACTACACTATGTTGAAGGACCATGCCTACATGTATGAGCTAGCTGGCAAAACTACATAGACATTTATATTAAAACATGCATAATTTACATGTGTCACTGAAGACAATCCTTTGTGTCCTTGGACCACTTCCAAGATAATAGTCTTACATACCACAAGTCAATAGATTCACGATAAAAAGAATGAGACAATCACCAAACAAGTAAGTACTGACTTGACTGGCCAAGAAAAGAGAAGTAGGTAGAAGTCCACGAAAGAAGTGGAAGAAACACGATAGCCCATTAAAGGCATCTGCAAAAGTCTTAGAGGCAAGATACCATTTGCTTTAAAAGAAAAACTTTAAACAGTATCTAACATTCTTCTTGTTCTGAAGAAATACAAAATCACATTGGGAGAAAAGCTAGCCGCTACTGTGAGCAAAGATCAGAAATGTTCCAAAGCTACAAAACTGAGAATGAACAAAGGGTGAAGTGAATCCTCATAATGTGACAGCAAAATTGAAAGGGCAAGGATGTGGAGTAGAGGACCGGAGCTCCATCCTTCAGTGGCCAAATGACTTCAGGTACGTTCTTAAGTTCACTGATCCTTACTTTCTTCATAGGCAAACTGAGGACCAACACCAGCAATCTTTAGTACAAATGTTTGTTATGTGCAGTAAGCTAATGATTATAATCCGAAAGGAAGTCAAGTGGAAACCTCACCAGGAAAACCTGTAACTATGGTGTCATGTCAAATATTCTAACAGTTTATCTTGAAGACTTTTCCTTACCTATTTCCTACTGCCCACAGAACTCAGGAGTTTCAAAGCTGGTGTCTGGAGAGAGAGATCTCATGACACTGGAAAGAAGTATCTGAAAAATAACTTAGAAAGTTGAGGAAATTAAAGTACAAAGCAATTAGTTATTTATCCAAACTTCTAAAGTTCTTTTAAATGTATCAAAGTACTTTGGTTAAAATACTTAGAGTAAAATACAAGAGTCCATTCTAAGTCTTGAAAACCCAGAGTAACATTAGGGACTTTATCTCCTGAAGAGGTTCTAAAACAAGCCTTGACCTTCTATCTTGCATTGCAACAATCAACAATGATTATCGAATATCTATGTGCCTTCCCGACGTTGTGATATTGCCAAGTTCTCTAAAGAGTTTGCTTTTAATACAGATTACATCCCCTCCCCCATCCTCCTCCAGTTTAACTGATCTCTACACCTCATAACAGTCTGAGTTCTGGAGGCCTGGCTCATATAAGGACTCACGTCCACTGGTTTGGTAGGGTCTCTGGGGTTTCTGCAGTAGCAACATTACATTTTCATTACTGAAACCCCCAGCCAGATAATGTCACCTCATACACTGTAGACCCTGTGAGTCTTGCAAAGGCTCGGCATCAGGTCCACATGAGCCTGTTCTCATTAGACAGTTTGCCTTCACTTTCCCTGCACTGAGCTGCTTGCGAGGCCGAAGATTCCCCTTACCTTGCCTTATGACCCATTTCTACAGCATTTTCCTTTGGCAGCAAGATTTCCAGGGGAGTGTAAGTATTAAATCCCTGGGTGCTTTTAGTTGCACCTGTTTTATTCTTTACGGAGTCATTAGAATTTGGCTGAGAGGACTGAACAGCGGGTAAGCACTGAATTTCTAAAAGAGCAGCTCAGCATGGCATTTTTTTCCCCCAAAGTGCAGTGGAGTGCATCCTATAACAGAAATTTTAGCCACAACCAACCACCTTTCAGTTTATAATTTGGAGTTCTCACACTATCTGTTCGTAGGATTTCTCCCTCTAGTCTTGATGCTTCAGGCAAATTCTGAATAATAAATGGGAGGAGCTGGGGTAGGAGGAGCTGGGGAGAAAGTGTCAGGAACCCTACCCCAGGAAATGAAAATAAAAAGATCCTGTGCAGTCTATATTGGATACAGATGTACTCAAGACAGCAACCCTGTCCTGTAAAATTGCCAAGAATGCGTCGGCTACATACAGCCTCATAGTAGGATGGAGAACCATGATAAAATAATCTAGTAAACATTCCTTTACAGTTAGATACAGAGCTATAAATTGTGCTATTGCCCTGGATCTACCTGATACTTCAGCAGTTAATGAGGACCCACTATGGGCAGGGGCCCAGACTAGGGAATGGAATTTTGGTCTCTTACAGCTCTTCATTCTACCTATGCCCACAACAATGGGTTAGGACCTTATTATTCTCTGCTGGATTTTTTTTTTAAGTTTATTTATTCATTTATGTTTTTGAGAGAGAGAGGGCAATCAGGGGATGGAGAGAGAGAAAGAGAGAGAGAGAGAGAGAGAGAGAGAATCCCAACCAGGCTCTGCAAGTGCAGAGCCTGATGTGGGCCTTGAACCCATGAACTGTGAGATCATGACCTGAGCCAAAGACAGATGCTTAACCGAATGAGCCACCCAGGTGCCTCTCAGCTGGATTCTTAAAACCGTTTAATAACAGATCATTCCCCTTCCAAACCAACTTTCACACCAAAGTGGAATTGCTTTTCCTAAAATATAGTGTTGATCATTTCACTCATCTGAACAAAAGCCTTCAGTGGCTCTCCACTGAGTACCCAATGAAGTCCAAAGGTCTCAGCTTAGCATTTAAGACCTTTACAAAATGGTTCTTTTCTGCTTGCCTTTCCTCTCTATTCTCTCGAGTTAGGCCTCTGGGAAAATCCCATAAAGTCAGCAGTTCTCTAGAGTCTCTGAGGTAAGCAAGTGTGAAACAGCCAAGATGTCAAGACATTCTGGGAATTTTCCTATTGGAAAGAAGGTTGGTGATGGCCAACAAACTATGCAAGAACAGATCCATGATGAAAAGCCAGAAGCTTTCCACTGTAGATAGTGGAGGTGTTACACATTTCATACATATCACTCAACCAGATATTTCTCACTGGCAGCCAATCTCAAAAGAATAGAGCTAAGTCCAAGTGGAGCTAGTGATCTTGGAAGTTTGCATATGAAGAAATGGTGGTGACCATTTTCAATCATGCTTAGCTTTCCTTCTCTCTCTCCCTTCCACCACCCTGCGGACTGACTACACAAACCATTATTTTCTCCTCTCTGACTCGGAGAGTATTCTCTTTTTAAAGCAACACTTCCATACTATGTGCAAAGACACTTGTTAGTCAGTGCACTTGGACTAGCATTCTGTATGTTTGTGTTCCTTAAAAGTGGAGGAAAGAAGAGCACTGAACCCCTAGGACGTGGAGGCTTGAGCAATCAGATGAGGATGGAGTGTATGGGTGATGTGTATGACACAATCAATCACCAACTCCTCTCTGTTGAGATGAGGAACAAGACAATTATGTGTGTAATCCTTACCTCTATTCAACACTATACTGGAAGTCCTGTATACTGGACTAGTCCTGTATACTGCACTAGTCCTAGTGCAGAAAGGCAAAAACAAAGAAATAAAGAGTTTATAAGAATTGAGAGTTCATTATTCACATAGGACATGACCATAGTTGAATAGTCTACATATACACTCTTAGAATTGACAGATTTAGCAAGGTCTCTGCACACAAGAGTGATATACAAAAATTAATTATATATCAGGAAAAATATGTAAAAATAGTTTTTTTAGTTTAAAAATTACAATAGCATCAAAACTATTAAATAGCTAGTAATTTATCTAATAAAAGGTTACACAAATCCTTTACATAGAAAGCTGTTAAACATTACTAAGGCTTCAACAATGGAGGAATATATAACGGTTGTGGATTGGAAATTGGAAAACCCAGTGTTCTAAAGGCCCTAGTTCTCTTCAAGTTGATCTATACAGTGACTCAAAAGTCCATCAAGTGAGGTGGTTGTTTTTTGTCTTGTTTTACTTTGTTTTGTTTTTTGGGGGAATGCATGGTATTCACGTGTGTAGAAATTAACACACAAATTCTACAATGTATACAGACCTGAAAGGGGCAAAAAGTGGCCACAATAATCTTGAAGATAAAGAATTAAGCTGAAGGATTTACACAACTAGATAGGTAAATTTATTATAAAGCCACAATATTTTATATCTTGTAATACCGACACAATGATAAATAAATGACAAATGGAACAAAAGAAACCAGATACAGACTCATGCATATATGGATACAGGCTTTGTGATAAAGATGGCACTGCAGTGTGGCAAGGAAAAAGGTGGTCTTTGGGGTCAGGTGGAGATCTATACGGAAGAAAACTAATCTTGACCTCTACACTTCATACCATACACTAAAATCAATTCTAAGAGGACTGAAGATCCAAATGTGAGAGGAAAATCAATTAAACTTTTAGGAGACTACATGGGGAATATTTTCATGGAATAAAGCAAAATTTCTTAAGACACACACACACACACACACACACACACACACACACACACACACACTACCATAAAGGAAATAATTGATGACTTGAAAGACATTAAAATTGGAAACATCTTCTCATCTGAGATACCATTCAGAGAGAAAAAGCAAGCCACAGAGTGGCAGAAAATACTCACAATACATATAGCAACAGAAGACTTATATCTAGAATGAATAAGCAACTCCTATAAATCAGTTTTTAAAAGATAACTCAACAGAGAATAAGGAAAAGATTTGTATAGGTGCTGCACAAAAGGTATTCAGATAGATAATGACCATATGAAAAGGTGTTCATCCTCACTAGTTATCAGAGAACTGCAAAGTAAAACCATAATAAACCACAACATACCCACCAAAAATTGCTAAAACTAGAAAGCCTGACAATCCCAAATGTTGACAAGGATGTGGAACAACTGGAACTCTCATATACTGCAGGTGGGAGTGTAAATGATGGGGGAAACTGTTTAGCCAAATCTACTAAAGCTGAGCATATACAAACCCTAAAACCCAGCAATCCACTCAAAAGAAATACATACATACATGTACCCTAATACATGCACAGGTAGTTTCTCAAAAGGTTAAACATAGAAGAACCATAAGACCCAGTAATTTCCACTCAGGAGAAATGAAAACATACATCCACAAGGAAACATGTTTGTAGATGTGTGTAGCAACATTATCTAAAAGGTGGAAATAGCTAAAAGTTAGAAATGACCCCAAATCCCATGGATGAATGGAAGAACAAACTGAAGTGTATCGTACAATGATATGTTATCCAGCTAGAAGAAAGAACAAAGTACTGATACATGATACAACATGGATGAAACTTGAACATGTTATTCTAGTGATAGAAGCCAGACACAAAGGTCACATGTTATGTGATTCCTTTTATATAATCTATCCAGATAGGCAAATCCATAAAGACAGACAATAAATTGGTAGCTATCAGGAAATGAGGGAGAGAGCTGGGGAATTATTACTTAATGGGTACAGGGTGCTTTTCTGGTGTGATGAAAAATTCCGAAAGTAGAAAAGGTGGTAGTTATATAACATTGTAAATCTGTTAATTCTACTGACCTGTACACCTTAAAATGGTTAATTGTATATTATATGAATTTGTCCTTAATAAAAAATAGCCCTTTTCTGGCCCCTCTTTCATCTTCTCTGGAAACTATATTCTTATTCTCTACAGGCAGTCCTCACTTTACACAGTACTGGCATGAATTTCAGTTACTACAGCTAAGTTAAATTATACCAGTCTCCCAACAAAATGGCCCAAATTTAGTTACCACAATACAGTATTTATGAGTAAGTGCATAAAGTGCAAACTTCACATCTAGCTTTTTGGTCCACAAATTACATATAACAAATAACAGATATGCATCATAGGCAGTGACCAATAGCATCACTTCTTTCAAAGTCTAGCAGTGATTAGCCACTGCATATCTATTACTTGATTTGTGCATAGACAGTGAAGAATACACTTTTGTTGTTTCCCAGCAATAAATCCAGATGGCATTTTACAAAACATGAATTACTGAATGAGAGAATTGGCTTCTTTTAATAGAGATCAAAATCTTAACAGAGATAAAAACGTAGCAAAGAAATGGACAGTGAAATGTCAAAACTGAAATTCTCATCTGATGAAGAGTTATAGAAGAAATAGCTGACCACAGGATTGTTAACAAGGCTACCATCTGAGAGACTTGGGATGCCCAGCCAGAGGAACTTACTGAAGGTGAACTTATCAACACAAATGAGGAAAGAGGTTTTGACAAAAAGGATGAAGATGTCCCAGAGGAAGAAATGCTGGCAAACAACTTCAGTATTAAAGATGTTCTCAGAGACATTTTGTGATATTGAAAGCATGGAGGATAAAATGTTGGAAGATAATCAAAACTTAGAAAGGAGTATGACAATATGCCAATGCATAGAAAAATATTCACCCCCTATCATAAATTAGAGGCAAGAAGGTAACAAGTACCATTAAAACCACTCTTGATAGATTTTTTTACAAAAACAATAACATACTTTAATTCTCAGTGTTTCTTATGTTTTTTATTACAGTATATTAAATTGGCTTCACTATTTTAATTTCACTATTTATTTATAACTGACAGTAAGACAGCTTTTACTTTTTCAACAGAAATATTTTAAATGTTTATTTATTTTGAGGCAGAAAAAGAGAAAGTATGTGCATGCACACAAGCAGGGGAGGAGCAGAGATAGAGAGTGGGAGAGAGAAAATCCCAAGCAGTCTCTGTGCTGTCAATACAGAGCTGGATGCAGGCTCCATCCCCACAAGATCATTTCCTGAGCTGAAAGCAAGAGTTGGATGCTTAACCAACTGAGCCACACAGGCACAGCTTAACCAAACTTTTTAAAGTTGCTAAACAATAGTAATTTTTCCCAATGACCATTAAGATTGCTTTGTGTGGGTTCAGCCTGCACAAACTTTTTATGACCTCACACTAGTATGCAAAACTACAGCTCTTCTCCCTCTGCTCCATATTCCAAATACTCACTATCACCACCAATTTAAAATATCCGTATCCTCCCTAACAACATCTCTGCCACATAACAATGACTTAAGAAATATTTGTTTCCACCACTTCCTTCCCACTCAGTAACTTAGATCATGACATTTCCTTATCCTGTGATTTCTTCCCCTTATAATTTTAAATTCACCTTCCATCATGAAGATATTTTCTCATTTCCTGCTTCCCAAATTATGGTAATCTCATCCTCCCTCCCTTGAAGTCTCTGCCTACTATAATAAAAAAAAATAGTCCTTTTGAGTCAGCAACAATCCCCTCTTAATATACTTTTGTTGTAAGATAATATGTATCTGATTTTCAGTTTTGGTTTTGTTTTTGCCTTGTTTTTCCAAGCAGGGAATTGTGTGATTAAAATGGGATATAACATGGGCACCTGGGTAGTTTACAGTGTCTGGCACTTTACTTCAGCTCAGGTCATGATTTCGCTGTTTGTGAGAGCCAGGTTCGGCTCTGAGCTGATAGTGTGGAGCCTTCTTGGGATTCTCTCTCTCTCTCTCTCTCTCTCTCTCTCAAAATAGATAAATAGACATGAAAAAATAGGATATTTATATACATATACATATACAAATAAAGGCAAAATACACAAAGAAAGGCAAAACCAGAACTTCTCTTTTATTTTTTAATAAATATAAAAATCCTAAAGTAGAACTTACCTGGAAAATAGTTAATATGCTATTACAGCTTTTTATTTGAGTGTTTATATTATATTGGATACCTCTAAAACAACTACATTAAGAACAAGGTCTATGTGAGTTTTATTCCTCAAGGATGGGGAGGAAAGACAACATTGTACACAGTAAATATTTTAGCAGTCACTGTAACAACCACCCAATTGCTGTGTTCAATTGTACTTTTTACACTTTAGCCTTGAATGAATAGTTATTTGGCTCTGAAATTTCTTGAACTGAATGTTCTTTGTTGAAGACCTCACAAGACTTTTAATAGACACAACTAAAAAAAAAGCAATTGATTTTCCCCCTAGTTGGAGACTATATTCAAAAGATTGGTAAACAGTATCTACTATTCTCTCCCTTAAGAATGCATCCTTTGATTTGTACTTCAAAAAAAAAAAAACTACATATAAGTCAATATTTGTTTCCTTTTTATGCTAACCACATGCAGAATTTTCTAGGATAGTTGTACAATATAGCTCTTATTATTAGGGAATATGGGACAAATGGCTTTCTTTATTCTAGTTGGCTTACTTGAAATTAGTTCTAGCTAATGCATAGTTGGATCAGTTTCTGCCCACATCACACACAGCACACGACATTACACTGTCAGACACCCTATATTCGCTGCCATCCCATCCACAATGGTAGATGCATCAGTAGCCATTTTATTTATAACCTTTTTCCCCTTAGCCATGGTTGATTGGACCAAGAATGTGCACCTGTCTCAATCCCAGCCAAAAAGAGTACCTTCTCTCAGAAATTGAATTTAGATAGTGCTTTTAGAAGTGTCTGGGCCGGTGAGGTACAGACTTAGAAATATGGGGAAGAAATTTCACTTATCATGTAAAAGAAACCAATCTTCAGAGAGGAAAAAAACAACAAGTTTTTGGTCCTTAGTTTCCATTCCTTTCAAAGCCCACATTCCTTCCCACTACTGGATTCCACAAGACATCACTGTATCTTTACAATGAATTCTCCTTGCCCATTTAAGCTTGCTAGAATCGCTTTCTGTTGCTTGCTACTGTGACTCATAACAAAAACAAGAAATATTCTAATGCAATTCTATGTAGAGACTTCATCTCTGAAACAGGAATAATGATTTTAATATTATAAATCTCAATAGTAGGCAAGCAGAAAAATGAATGTCCTTTTACAATTAGAAGGAACGATGGTCTTTACATACAAAATGTCCAAGCTTTCCTCAACAAGGCTTTGTCATATGTCCTAAGCTTGCTATGTAGGTCTACACTACTCATTTGCTGTACTCAAATTGATCTGCTACTCCACAAAATTGCATCAGCCTTTCACATAACAACCCAGCTTTTTAGACATGCAAGTAACTCTCCACCTGAGTGGGGTATGTGGTCTCAAACACTCTAGTAGATCTTTTATATGAGACACTCTCTTAAATGAATAATAATTCCAACAGCTTAACAGAGTCTGTGTTGGTTTCCCTGGTGCCATGGGGTCTTTATTGAGGAAAATGTCTCTAATCTGACCACTGACCATAATGGTGCTTGTTTGCTTTCTGTCTAATGTTATTTACCTTTAGAAATGTTGGGTTATTGATTTTTCTAAACTTAATATTTTCTAAAATGCACTTGATATTCTCAGAAGATGTTTTTCCCCATTCAATGTCTCATGGGTCTTTAATCCCACTCTCATCACTAAACAGTCTATACAAGAACAAAACATCTAAACCTGTCATTCATCTGGGAAGCCGGATAAGTGGAATCTAAGTAGAAAGCTAAAAGAGAGGCGATTTCCCAAGTTTAGCAGACAATCCAGCCCATTTTAATTTTTTCCCCAACCCGTTCTTAATGTATTTAAAGTAGCATGATTCTACATCAAGACCCAAAATAAAGAGCCATTTCTCATTTACTAAAAGCACAAACAATAGGGTTTATATCCAATATTTGCACTTTTCTCTGAAAAAGTTCTTGAATATCATCAAATGTTTTAAAAGGTATTGAGACTCCAAATTTTACTGAATCCAACAACATAATTCAGGCCTACCCTTTTTAAACATCAGTCAGTTAGCTCATTTGTTGCGTACCTAGAGAATAATTGGCAAATTATTAGACATTAGAACATTACTGTTCTAATGTCAAGGTTAATGGTTACTTTCTTTTAATTATGATATTTTCTTTTTTTAAAAAACTTTCTATCCTCACTGTGAATCCAAATGCATTTTATTTTTATGGGCATGTTTAAATAAAATAGAACATTTCATAACTGGAATATGAACTCAGGTAATCTTTTTCAGTGAAATACACAAAAGAGTAAAATGGACCATAATTAATAAATACTATCAGCATATTTTTACTAATAGCTATTAACATGTATCTAATCAACTATGTAACATTGATGATCAATTAACAAAGTAACTGTATTTTAGGTTTGACTTTAATATAGACTGTAATGGCATAGTCAAAGTTTTGAGTCAGAAAAGTTTAAGAAATAAGAATGGGTATTTTAATTAAAACTAAATTCAACTTAATCATCCCCTGTATAAAATGGAATTCTGATCAAAGAATATTTCATGTAGAAGAGTTAAAGCTATAATAAAGCAAAGATTAATAGAAAATTTTAAACGTTGTTGAATATGAATTATAAACTGCCATTATAAATACTTATATTTTAGCCTCCAAAGAACACAGTCTGAAAGTTTCCCCAGAAAATCAAATATGGAGTTACCACATTGACTTAGCAATTACACTTCTCAGTAAATTCTCAGAAGAATTGAAAAATAGATATTCAAACAAAAACTTGTAGGGAATGTTCACAGTAGCATCATTCAAAATAATCAAAAATTGGAAACAACTCAAATATCTTTCAGCTGATAAATGGATAAACAAAATATGGTATAGCCATACAATGGAATATTATTCAGCCATGCAAAGAATAAAATGATCAACAAAGCCTTGCCAAATTATTTTTAATTTTTTTAAGTTTATTTACTTTGAAAGAGAGAGCACACATATGCATGTGGACACACACAGGGGAGGGACAGAGAAAGGGAGAGATAGAATCCCAAGCAGATTCCCACCACCACCATAGAGCCCAATAGCTCCATCCCACAAACCATGGGACCGTGATCTAAGCCAAGATCAAGAGTCAGATGTTCAAATGGCTGAGCCACCCAAGTGCTGCAGTAATTCCAAATTATATGGAAAATCAAAAGAGCCATAATAACCAACACAATATTGAAGGAGATGAACAAAGTTGGAGGAATGAGGCTGTCCAACTTCAAGATTTACTAAAAAGCTATAGTTATTGGGATATCGTAGTACTGGCCAAAAAAAAAAAAAAAAAAAAAAANAGAGCCATAATAACCAACACAATATTGAAGGAGATGAACAAAGTTGGAGGAATGAGGCTGTCCAACTTCAAGATTTACTAAAAAGCTATAGTTATTAAAAAAAAAAAAAAAAAAAAAAAAAAAAAAAAAAAAAAAAAAAAGGCAAATAGATAAATGGAACAGAATAGAGAGCCCAGAAACCCAGAGACCCCCGTAAATGTAGTAAACTGATCTTTGACCAAAAAAAAGCAAAAGCAACACAATGAAGTAAAGATAATCTCTTCAGCAATTGGTGCCAAAAAAACCTGGACATTCTCATGCACAAAAATAAATCTAACCACAGATCTTAAATCTTTCATAAAAATTAACTGAAAATGGGTTACAAACCTAAATGTAAAATGCAAAACTATAAAACTCCTAGAAAATAAGATATGAGAAAACCTAGATGACCTTGAGCATAGCAATGCCTTTTTGGATATATCAATGACATGATCCATGAAAAAAATAATTGATAGGATGGGCTTTATTAAAATTAAAATTTAAAACTTCTATGAAATACAGTATCAAAAGAATTACAAGACAAGCCACAAACTGGGAGAAAATATTTGCAGAAGACACATATGATAAATGCCTATTATCTAAAATATATAAAGAACCCTTAAAACTCAACAACAAGAAATCAAACAGCCCAGTTAAAAATGGGCCAAAGGCCTTACTAAATATCTCACCAAAGAAGATACACAGATGGAGAACAAACATATGAAAAGATGCCCTACATTATGCCATCAGAGAAATGCAAACTAAAGCAGCAAAATGCCACTATACACCTACTAATATGATAAAAGTCTGGAAGTGTCAATGACAACACCAAATGCTGGCAAAGATATGGAGCAACAGGAACTCTCATCAATTGCTAATGAGAATGCAAAATGGCACAGCTACTTTGGAAGACAGTTTGGCAGTTTCTCATAAAACTAATCATATTCTTACCATATGAACTAGTAATCACACTCCTTGGCATTTACCTAAAAGAGTTGGAAACTATGTGCACCCAAAAACCTTCACACAGATGTTTATAGTGGCTTTATTCATTATTGCCAAACTTTGAAACAACTATAATGGCCTTCAGCAGGTGAATGTAGTACATCCCACAATGGAATATTATGCAGCCCTAAGCAGAGATGAGTTATCAAGACATAAGCTTAAATGTGGATTATAATCAAAAGAAAACAATTTGAGAAGGCTACATACTATATCATTCCAGCTATATGACATTCTGGAAAAGGCAAAATTATGGACACAATAAAGTGATGAGTGGTTGCCAGGAATAATGGGAAGGGTGAGTGAATTGGCAGACCACAGCAGAATTTTAGGGCAGTGAAAATACTCTATATGATAATATAATAATGGATATATGTCATTACATAATTGTTCAAACCCATAGAATGTACAAGAGTGAACCATAACATAAACTAAGGGCTCTGGATGATTATGATATGTCAGTGTAAATTCATCCTTGGTAAAATATGAACTATTTTGTTGAGTGATGTTGATAAAGAGGGAGGTTCTGTATGTGCGGAATCCGGGTAGATGGAAAGTATCTGTATCTCCCTCTCACTGTTGTAAAATTAAAACTGCTCTAAAAAATAAAGTCTTAAAAAATTAAAAGATTGAAATACTGATACATGTTAGAATAGGATGAACCTTGAATACATCATGCTAAATGAAAGAAGCCAGACATAAAAGGTCACATATAGAATGATTCCATTTACATGAAGTGTCCAGAATAAGTAAATTCACATAGACAAAAATCATGTTAGTGGTGGCCAGGAGTTGGGAAGAGGGGAAATGAGGAGTGACTGCTGATGGGTGTGGGGTTTCTGTCTGTGGATAATGAACACGTTCTGAAATTAGATAGTGGTGATGGTTACCCAACTTTGTGAATATGCAAAAAAGCCTGGAATTAAATGCTTTCAAAGGGTGAATTCTACGGTATGTGAATTACATCTCAACTTAAAAATTATATGAGAAGAAACCTTTTTTTACAGACAAGGAAAATTAGATAGAACATAACCAATGCACATGATAATAGATCACTTGATTCTGGTCATCATATTGCAGCCTAAAAGTGGCCTCAATGCAGTTAATTATCTGTGTGTACAGAAGCATCCCCTCACAGATCATTGCCATGTACAAACAACACCTCCAGGGGAGAGATGGGAGTCACACTGGAACACAGTGGGGAGGCTCTAGAGGAAGAGAATGGTATGTTAAACTTCAAGCAGGCAAATTAAAACTAGTGTTGTTACTTCCCAAGCACCTTCAGAATTTCGGACCTTGAATCACCAAAGACTGCTAAAGTACAAATATGAATTTAGAACGGTTTGCAGAGGGCCTCCTGGGTGGATCATTTGGTTAAGCGACTGACTTCTGCTCAGGTCATGGACTTGTGGTTCGTGAGCTTGAGCCCGGAGTCGGGCTCTGTGCTGACATCTCAGAGCCTGGAGCCTGCTTCAGATTCTGTGGTTCTCTCTCTCTCTCTCTCTCTCTCTCTCTCCCTCCCTGCTCATGTTCTGTGTCTCTTGCCCGCAAAAATAAATAAAACATAAAAAAGTTTTGACAAAATAGAATGGTTTGTGGAAATGGACGAAAGCATCCATCTCAATGTGAATGTTAGTTTAGTGCTAACCACATGTCCCTTTTCTGACTCTGTGTACGCCATGTGAGTCCTCATACCAGCCTTTCCCAAGTGTTTTCCTTTGCCACAAAACATCCAAGAGGGAAAAGAAAATGAATTTTCAGCCAGTCATGCAAGTGAACACAGTTGGGGTTTTTCACAGTAGCTGATAGAACATTTCACCTTTTCAGTGCAGTGTCTTGATAATGCCAACCATCATTTTGTGCCCTCCCTAGGCAGAGCCTTCTATTTCCTCCAGTGCCTCAGAGAATGAGATCCCAATTCCTTAGTGTACGAGTGTGATTTGCTGAAATTTATCTGTAGTCCCAGGCAATGTCAGTATACCAAAATGGATGCATTTAGTGTTAAGTACCTTAGCAGCAATTTCCCTTTTGAGCATTGGAATGTGATAAAGCATTAGAACTTTACTCTTTGGAGTGAAATGTAATACTGCATGGCCTGCAAGAAAATAGATTGGGGAGAACTTCCTGCAGCCATTTGTCCCAGTAATTGACCAACAGAGAACAATAAAGCGGTATTCCTCAATACTACGACCCTATTGGAAGCATCTTGCCCTTCCTCTTACACATTTTATTAAGTGGAATGCGAGTAGGACAAGCATATGTCTCCATTAAATGGATAAATTTGGCCCCTGGAACATGAGCAACAGCAGTGTAGTACCTACAAACAACAATGAAGAGATCCATTTCCACCGCTTCCCAGAACTTGTGGGTCTCTTTATGGATGAAAGTAATCTTTTCACGTTCCATCTGGAAGCAGTGACCAGATTGGCTCTGAAGTGGACACCTACATCCATCACATTCTGGTGAGAAGCATCTCCAGCTAACTTTCTTCCCAAGTAGTTCCCCAACTCTATAAAATTAAATAAACTGATGGGGGAACAAAAATGAAAGGGTTCCACCATGGAAGAATACCACGGTGAACAGAGAAATGAGGATTTCACCCAAGACTGCTTCTTGCGCGTTGAAAAATGCATAATGCATATCTGCAATAATTAAGGGATCCTGTTCATCTGAAAAAGCATAATCTCCCAGCACATCCTTTTACATGAAAGATCCTCTAAAAACCTACTCATTTGTTGCCTATATCTGTACTTACTTGGGACTGTTACATGGAAGAGAAAAACATTCTTTCTCTAGGTAACAGTCCAGTAGGTTTTTCCCACCTCAATTCCTTTCTCCCCGCTATCTCTGGCCCCAGTGTGTGATTTTTTTTTAGCATTGCAAAATGTCAATACACAAACAAAGGGGACCAATGGCAAACCCCTGCTATCACAGAATCTTGTTGTATAAACCGAGAAACACTGACATGTAATGAAACCTTATTCCCTTTTTTCCCTCCTCTTTGTAAATGATTTGCTTCCCCCTCCTTCTTCATGTATAAATAAACAGAAAAGTGTCTGTATATTTGGTGTTTTTTCTCCTTTGGTCTTCATAATCAAGGGCTATTACAGCAATAGATCTTATCTGTGGAATGGCAGTCCCACTGCACCTTCAGTTCAGATTTTTGTTTATGCTTGGCTGCCATTGTGGCTGTTCCTGATAGTTTTAGGTCAGCCATGACAGACTATGGGTGACACTAAATAAACAAGCTGGGAGTCTGGGACCCGCCAGGAAGGAGTGGTACTAGGGCTCACAGTTTGATTTTCCTTGATTAATCGCCCCTTTTATTTAGAATAACTTATTGTGTACAGTACCTGCTTGTCTGGCTAAGCAAATTACACCATCAATAGGCAAGAACTTCGAAATCCTCATAAACAAAGAGAAACAGGGAAGACAAGTACAGCTTACTCAATGGCAAAGTGAAGCTGCTGGCTTTAGGAGCATGATCAGGGTTGTTTATTTATTTTTCTTAAATAGTATATAGCTCTTTCTTCTACTGCTTGTTATCCTGCTCTGACCTGAGTAACCTTGTCAAGCCACCTCCCAGGCTGCCCAGATAGTCACAACCAGCAGACTAATCATTCTGCATGATAAGAAAGGGCAAGATTCCTAGTGTTCAGTGTCTCTGTATCCATCCGGGCTCCCCAGAAGGACTCCGTGTGTGTGTGTGTGTGTGTGTGTGTGTGTGTGTGCACATGCATGTGCTGCAGCTTTTAGGTTTAAAGAAGAGGCTGCTGAACAAGGCCATGCTTTTTATTTTATTTTCTGCCTTTGACTCCATTCAGAATCATCCCCAGTTCCTACTGTGTGTCAAGCAATGCAGTGTTTATTTCAAAATCACCAGTAACCATCAATTTCCTCAAACTGTGCTCAAAAACTTGTGACTTGTGTAGCTGATTTAAATCATTTGGGGAGAAAATGTATTCCTCAAATTCATGGTTTGAAAGTATGGCTGTCAGGAATATTGAGAATCCTTTGGTTTAAATGCAGCAGGTTAACAAAAGGTCTTGGGAGTCATCCACATTGTAATAACAAAAGTAAGAATAATGGAATTTAGAAAAGTGTGCAAATAATTAGATTAGAAAGACAACTACCAAATACTATGTGGAAAATTCATGGACAAATATCAGTAAAAAACCTCACCAGTAATCAAAGAGGGATAAGAAGTAACATTATTAGAATACAAATTTTCACTTATTAAGAATGCAGTTTAGGGGTGCCTGCGTGATTCAGTTGGTTAAGCATCTGACTTTGGCTCAGGTCATGATCTCATGGTTCATGGATTCGAGCCCCGCGTTGGGCTTTGTGCTGACAGCTAGCTCAGAGCCTGGAGCCTGCTTCGGACTCTGTGTCTCCCTCTCTCTCTACCCCTCTCCTGCTCAGACTCTGTCTCTTTCAAAAATAACAAACATTAAAATGTTTAAATATAAAAATGCAATCTATTCCTTTTAATTAAGGGCAATACTCTATGTTAGCAAGACTATGGTGATTTGAGTTTTCTTATACTCTCTAAACTCTCCTACTGCCTGCAGAAAAATAAATTTTTATAATATCCTGAAAGTTAGAATTCCAATGGCCACCACCCTATTTCAAGGCAGTTCTTCTCAAACTTTAATTTGTAAAAGAATCATCTGGGACTTAAGAACAAATGTCCAGGTTCTGATTGACTAAATCCAGGTGGGGACTGAGATTCTTTATTTCTAACAAGCTTCAAGGCAATGTAGGTAATCCAGGTTCAGGGACTATACTTTAAATTGCAAATTGTTAGGAAGTTCCTGAATAGTTCCCTTCAAAGAGCTGTACCTAAGGAAGTGCATATAGAAGGTAGGTATCACATGTAACCACACATGTGATAATCATGGTATGGGACACTGAAGGACAGCGATGACCCAAAGATGAGGCCAATACTTGAAGCCTAGAGGTTTCCTAAGATGCTAAGTTCTGTATTAGATGTGTTATTTGTGAGGCTCCTACTATATAATCATGTGAGCAGGTATAAAAGGCAGAGAGACATGTAAGTTTGGATCCTCAAGAATGTCCGGAGTAGAGGCGTATCATGTTGAGCCACATGAAGCCACCAATAGCCAACCATTTTTAATGTATAAAGACATTATACATTAATGATTAAAGACATTATACCATAAACCATATGGTATACCATTATACCATAATGATATGGTCATCTCATATGATTCAACCTAGTAAATTAGAGGATCACTCCCATGGAAGAAATAATTGAATGTATGGAGGTATACGAGATTAGCAAGGTGAAGCACCAAGACTGATCTAGGGTCTGAAATTTGGGAAATGTCTACATTTAGGGAATGAGCAGAGAAAGAGAGCTGATAAATGAGACTATATTTGTTTGCCAGAGCTGCTGCAACAAAGTAAAACAGGCTTGGTGACACAAAATAGAAATTGATTTTGCCATAGTTCTGGAAGGTATAAATCTGAGAGCAAGGCGTCTGTAAGGATAGGTTCTTTAGAGACCTTTTTCCTTGGCTTGTAGATGGCCATCTGCTCCCTGTGTCTTCATATGGTCTTTCCTCTGTACGTGTCTCTGTCCTAATTTCCTCTCCTTATCGGGATACCAGACATACTTCATTATGACCAATCCTAACAACCTCATTTTAAGTTATTTACATCTTTAAAGATCCTATCTCCATATATAGTCATATTCTGAAGTACTGAGAATTAGGGCTTAAATATATGAATTTGAGGGAAACACAGCCCAGCCCATAAAAAAAAATTGACAAAGAATTTTCAAAAAGACAGGAAGAACAAGCCCTGCACTCTCAGAATCTTAAAGAATTTCAGCAGTGAACTCCAGAAACAAGAATACAATGGAGGGATGGTGGATGAGAGGTTGGAAGAGTTCATTGGACTTGTGTAGGCCTTTGCTGACATTTGGTAAAGCAGTTTGGGTGATAAAAATTGGGGGTGGAACTCAGAACAGAAAGGGGAAGAAGGATGACATCACAAAAAGGTTAAATAGTCCCATCGAACCAAATAAAAGAAACATAAATTCTGAGGTGATCCTTCGTCTAGCCCTGCTATAGCCTAGCAATTCTCTTTCTCTCTCAATTGAGGCACCTCTTTATTGTCCCAGTAGGAGCCCAAATTTCTGTACCTTAAACCATGGGTAGTCCTGAGTTCTCGGATAATTTCTATACTACCCTCTGAACTTCAGGATTCTAGTACTTCAGGATAAAACGTACAGTGGAAACCTCTGGAAAATCATTTCCCTCCAGTAGATGGGGTTTACCTAAGACTGCAAGCTTCAAAGAAGAAGGAAAAAGGTTCTTTTTTATCTCAAAATTAGTCTACGACAAATAGTCAACAGTGAGGCATCCAAGTCCCTTTGCTGTTTCTGCGACATCATCTCCATAGCATTATGGCAAGGTTATAAAATCACCCATATTCTTCTGGCAGCTCTCCCTACTGTCAGATATCAAGGAAAATGAAGTAAATTTAATCCAAATAAAACATTTCAGTCATTCTGGTATAAAGCTTCCTTTTATTTTGAACATTCATTCCATTGAGAATTCACTTTTAGTCAAGGTCCACTCAAGTACCCTCTCCTTTGAAAATCCAACCACTTGGAGATTTTACCATCTTCTCCCTTCTCTTCTCAGAATGGTGTCTGGGTATGTTAGAGGAAGGGGCTTGCCAAGTTTTTGTGGCAGTAGATTGAAGAAGTCCTCTGATCTGATGTCTCTGTTCTCATGTTTCCCTTTTACCCAGCTGCTACTCCCTCTGCTGGCACTCAGGTCTGAAGTCAGTAGCTAATGTGCTTGATGCATGCTTGGCTCATTCTAACTTGAGTAGAGCCTGTTAGTTACCCCTTGACTCTTTCTGTTGAATTGCCATAGGCCTCCAGTATTCAACCCCTGCTTTGATTTACTGCCCTCTCCAAGTAGATACCATAGGAGAGCTACTAGATCTCAACTCTGCCGCAACTAGAATACAACCTCAGCAAGAGCAGAGCTTTATCAATAGAATTTTTCACTGCTGTATTCCCAGTGCTTGGAACCATCTCATATCCATAGTCAGCATTCAGCAGTTAATAAATATCTAGGATAAATGAACTTTCTAAGCTTGGCCCTTGCTATGCTAAAGGAAAAATATCCTTTTGTCCCTCTTTCTTCTTCTCACCTAGCTCCACATTTACTTGGTGAAATCTTTATTTGAATATCCCAACTGAACATTAGCTCTTTTTTTTCCCCACTATGTATCACTTTTCTAATGAATCTAAACCCTTCCTCCTTCCTCTTTTCCCACCCTCACACAAAGGGAGATAGTTCCCCAGACCCATGGAGAAAAGGCCATTCAACACACACACACACACACACACACACACACACACACACACACACACATATTTAGTGGTCCCCCGAGTTCATAAAGAGGGAAGGTCCTTCCCCAAAATGTTGGGTTTCATGTCTTTCATAAACACTGAAAGAAAAGAATCATAAAAGGCAAAATGAAAAAGTCTTAGGAGAGAATGCTTCTTCTTTAATCTTATTTCTTCCTATGGGGGAGTTCTTTGCTCCTCTTTCATTTCACCATCAAAGAAGAAGGCATAAGAGGCAAATGGAGTTACTTATCAGATTAGTCAATTTGTGACCCTGCCCACCTCCTTGCTACTAGGGAGCAGGTCAGCCCATTGGATGTTGGGAGTCAGCTCAGCCAGCCCACCTGAACGCGCTTTAAGATATATTGTTCAAATTTTATCAGTAATAAAGGTGATCTTTCAGTACTCCATTAGCTTACTGCTGATTTATTTCTTGATTAATTCAGAATCCAGGTAAGGAAGAGAAGTATTGTTTATTGCGCTGCCTCAGAAAACCCCCAAATTGGAATATTCCCCTCAACCTAGATCTATCAATAGACACTTAGTCATTAGATAATGAAAATCCAAAGTATGTATGGTATGGATGAAATAGATGCCTGGGTTAAATTATTTACCATGTTGCAGAGCACAAGAGATAACAGAACTCCAGCATTCTGATGCTATCCAGCCCCATCTTTTTGGTTCCATCTTGGCCACAGTGCTTACCTTGTCTAGATTTGTTAAAGAAACAAATTTAAAGAACTTCCTTGTTAACCAGTTACACTTTTGTTTTAAAGATTGTGTTATAAAATCCTTCACTGGCTAACAGTAGTGCAGAGGAAGGACTCTCGACTGGAAAACAGAAGCTTACAAAGTTTCTATTCCAGTCACTTTATGCTCTGTTGCTTCAGCTCTAAGGGGGACAGGTGGACTAGATGTGCTCTAACATGACATCCTGTACATTTTCTAGACAGTTCATCCTCCTCATCTCAGGTAGAGTGCAAAAGTAGTCAATCAGCATTCTTCATTAAGTAAGCCTTCATAAAGTCATCTCTAACTTAAAGACATTCCTCAACCCTATTTTTCTAATCTTAGTAGAATCACTTTCATGTCCCTTCACAGATATTATTTGTCGATCAGTTGAGTGGTAACTTTTTGGTTCCAAAATACATTCTAAATAGTGATGCTTTATTTTTTTTTCCCAAGGGGATGTTGGCCAGAGTAGCTGACACTAGAATAGTTTAATTAGTTACGCATTTGCCTCCTATCCAGGTCCAATAAATATGCATTCATCAGCACAGCTGCATCTCAGCATGCACATTTAAATTAAAGAGGCTTCCTCAGAGGCTGGGGCAATCCTGGCATCTCCTTACTTTGCCAGAAGCCACATCAAATCCTGAATCAGTTGTCTCTTCAGAATTTCTTCATAGGTGCCTTCTTGTAACAATTACAAACATGTTGTCAGATTAGATTTTCATATTGCTGCCTAATAACCTAGGGATGGTTTCTCAATGAAATACTAGCACCTAGTTCTTTAATGAAATGAAATATTTTTTTCTTTTCTCTCTTAAATGGATGTACGTCAATGATACTTGATATAAGAGACTCAAAACTATTGTCCCATGTCTTCCTTTCATCTTCACTATTGCTTTTCTAGAAGAAAGGATCATTAATTGAAAATGATTAACCTTACAGATTTGCTTTTGTACATTAGGATCCCAATGTAAGTTATCTTAGCTAATAGACATTGGATTCATGGGCGTTCAAAATGAGATGCTATTTCTTGAATGTTCACATCTTAAAATTATGTAGATATTCTTTTCTTCCCAATCTGAAGTCCCTTGCTAATAGGAAAAGGGGGCATTGTTATGTAGGTTCTGACCAGTGCTGTGTCAATCTCCGAACATTCATCTACAGCTTGCATCTGACAGGGAGCGATGATGGATGAGCCGACTTGCTGTTTGTTCTCCCCTGCAGAGCAGTTTGGGTTTTATTCTTTTCCAGAGAGCCAAAGGGAAATGGATGAGAAGGAGACGGATGGGCATTTAAGAGGCACCTGTAGGGGCCCTGTATGTGTGACAGGCATCAGTGGTACCTGTCACCACACGGAACCAGGCCAGGAGGCTTCAGGTCCTGCACCACGACCCCCCAGACTGATCCTCAGACTGAACCCAGGGAAGAAAAGACTTTGCTTAGCCATACGTAAGTGCCTCCCTCAGAGCTGCTCACGTTGAGACTTTACAGGCTGGCACGAAGTAACAACTGTCACTATCCCCACATGAAAAGAACTTCATACATCTCGCAGACAGACATAGAGTGAACAAAACAGGGGGGTGGTGAGGCGAGGTGGGGGAAGAGGGTGATGAAGATGAGGGAAGTGAAGAGAGAGATGGTGAAGGGGATCACAGATTTTCCTCCTACTGTTCGCTTCTTTAAGTAAATGTTAAATAAGTAAAAATTAATGCCTTCTGCAGTCCTAAAATATACCTATGCCTGCCAGGTTCCTGAAGGTTAATTGCTACTGCTGGGGGAGCTGCCCTAATTTGTTATGCCTTTTAATGACCTTCCTGTGGGCAAACGCCAGAAGAGGCCTGCCTGCAGGTGTGCTGCATGCTCAGGAGGTGACGACCCCTCCCAGGGCATCGTGCAGCAGGGGGTCGAGTGCTAGAAAAGCTGATCGGTGATTGGCAGTGATTGATATTCAAGGGCAGCAGTGGCTAGACAATTTCACATTTTCATCTGTCTTTTAGGTTTCTTCAGTGGAGTTTTCAGTTATATGCCAACCGATCCCTTCCTATCACCTTCAATCCCTGTACTATCCACAACATACTCCTATAATACGATCCATGCCTGTTGACAAGAGAGGTTGACAAGAGAAGTGAATGGCATGACATGAACAAGTCCACGGCCACAAGGTTTGCCCTGACCCTGGGAACAACAAGTATTTCAAATCCAAAAATTAAGATACACAGACACCTGTCTGAAACAGGAAATTCCAGGGCAAGGAATGATCATAAATTTTGGCAACAAATTAATCCCTAGTGACTCAGATGATTAAACTGGGCTACATGAGGTCAATTTCCCAACCTGAAAATTGGATGTTAAAAGTGTATCATCGGTATTCTTTTGATATAAAGGTAAAAACTGTTACCAACCATAGGGCTTAGTTTAGCCACTCATTTTTTTCCAGCAAAAGTGGAGTGATTCTTTGCTTTCCTTTAAAGTAAATCACTTCACACCTCCATGGTCCTCTCCCATCTTCTTGATCGACTGACAAGGAAATACACACTCACACATGCCCACTCCACTACTTCAAGAAGTAGGTAGAGAAGCAGGCAACCACCCATGTGGTGCGTAAAAGGGCCCGGGCAAAGCCTCCTTGCAGTTGTCATAATATGATAGAGGCAGGCACTGCCCTATCATTATAGCTTCACTCCTTTGGTTCTGGAAGGAATTTCTATCCTCTTTGGGTCCTCTTTTATATGATAACGAGGTTGGTAGGGGTCGTATTCCTTATTTGCTCACTGTGTTAGGTGTGGTATGGAAAAGAAAAGACATGACAGTAGGTTTGGTGTGGAAGCATATAATGATTAAGTCCCAGGTCTACCACTGTGAATATGGGTCAAGCACTTTGCTTCCTTAAACTCCAATTTAGTCATCTGTGTAAAACAGAATTAATATTCTCTGTCCCACCTATGTCCCTGGGTGACCATGAAGGTCAAAGGAAATATTTTATATAGAAATACCATGTAAACTGTAAAGACTTTATCACTTCAACATTGTTGATTAATGTCTTAGTTGAGATGAAAATGCTAAATCTATAAAAATGTACCTGGACTGAGGTGGATAATTCTAAACTGACAAATGCCGAAAATAGTGAGGGAGAGAGAGGTACAGATACAGAATAAGGCATCTAGACTAATCATTAAAACTATCTGACAAATACTCATGCCTTTTCCAGGCACATGGAGGTATTTTATTTTCATTTCCAACTAAAGATGGTAAGGCCATGGTTTTTTGTTGGTTGGTTGGTTGGTTTGCAATAAATATGACCAAAAGAAAGAAATATGTTCATCAACAGGATGTCTCTGCCTTCTTGGTTTTTGAGAAGCTATGATATGCAGAAACCCCTGTTAACCCCTGTTAGACATGGAATATGAATAAGAAATAAACTTTTGTTGCATTAAGCCACTGAGATTTTAGGTTCATTTGCTAGCGTATTCTGCTGGTATGAGTCAAACATAAATTTTGTGCATGAACCATCTCCCTAGATTTGACCCTCTCTCTGTTGTACTTTATC
Source organism: Hyaena hyaena (assembly GCF_003009895.1). Classification (NCBI taxonomy): domain Eukaryota; kingdom Metazoa; phylum Chordata; class Mammalia; order Carnivora; family Hyaenidae; genus Hyaena; species Hyaena hyaena. Next base: position 200,173 of record NW_024081765.1, on the reverse strand, counting down.
TAACCAGTAAATTGTCTTTGGTTTACTTTATTGAAAAGCACAGGGATGGAAACACTATGACTCAGTTTTTATTTGACCAACATTTGGCAGCTTATCTTCATACAAAAGCTGAGAGATCTTCTCTCTGCAAGAAGAGCCACCTGCAGGATCTGGTAAATAGCAAATGAGTGCTAAGCAAATTCTGGAAGGATGTTAATGTGAATCATTAAATGGAGTTCATCGTCACAAAAACGTAAAGTTTAAAGACATATAAAGGATGAAAAGACTAAAGTTTAGCAACATTAAAAAAGGGGAAAAATTAGGAAGACCAGAGAGCAATTGTAGAGTCTCCCAAAAGCCTGCTCTACTCTTCACCATAGGTAGGAAACCAACTGGACCAGAGGATATTTGTGGGGTTTTTAAAAATTTTTTAAATGTTTTATTTACTTTTGAGAGAGAGAGAGAGAGAAGGAGCAGGGGAGGGTCAGAGAAAGAAATACAGAATCTGAAGCAGGTTCCAGGCTCAGAGCTGTCAGCACAGAGCCCAATGTGGGGATCGAACCCACGAACCATGAGATCATGACCTGAGCTGAAGTTGGATGCTTAATCGACTGATCCACCCAGGCGCCCCTGGATCAGAGGATATTTGAAGCCAATTCCATTATGTTTCAGTTGGAAGTCTCTGGTTTGTAATCAACAAAACCCAACTCTAATATAATCAACAAATCTAAATTTAAACAGAAAAACAAAATTTACTGGAAAAATACTGAGCAGTTCACAGCATGGTGAAGATGGCTAAAGGATCAGACTAGCAAGAATTGAGGCCAAAGCAACAATGAAGGTCCAGGGGCAAATGGACAGTCCTGGAAATCAATGAGCTCTTGCAATTTTGAGGAGGTGCTGTTTTGTTTTTGTTTTTTTGTCACTTTGCTCATGTCAAATTGTGGGTAGAGGGTCTGGATCACAGACTTTTGCCAAGGCCAGAGTAGGGCAGGACACCTTGGTTGACAGTCCCAGTGGATTCTATGCAATAGAGCAAAATTGAAATGATGTTACCAGGAAAAACAAATTTTGAGCAGCAAATTCCATGAAAACCAACAATAGAAATGTATTTCTGAAGTAGTAAGACTGAACGTAGATTTGGCTTAAGAAATAACTAGAAGAGGGGCACTTGGGTGGCTCAGTCGGTTAAGTGTCCGACTTCGGCTCAGGTCATGATCTCACAGTTAATGGGTTCAAGCCTCACATCGGGCTCTGTGCTGACAGCTAGCTCAGAACCTGGAGCCTGTTTCGGATTCTGTGTCTCCCTCTCTCTCTGACCCTCCCCTGCTCACACTGTCTCTCTCTCTCTCTCTCTCAGATATAAAACATAAAAAAAAAAAAAAAAAAGAAAGAAAGAAAGAACTAGAAGAGTGCCTGGGTGGTTCAGTTAGCTAAGTGTCCAACTTCAGCTCTGGTCATGACCTCATGGCTCGTGGTTCGAGCCCTGTGCTGGGCTCTGTGCTGACAGCTTGGAGCCTGGAGCCTGCTTCGAATTTTGTGTCTCCCTCTCTGCCCCTCCCCAACTCCTATTCTGTCTCTCTGTCTCTGTCTCAAAAATAAATAAACATTAAAAAAGTAGTTTATAGAAATAACTAGAAACTAATAGTAGGTAGACTGCATCTGGAAATGCAACTCCCTAAATAATACTTACAGAAATGATCCTTACTTTTGTGTTGTCTCTCTCTCTCTCTCTCTCTCTCTCTCTCACACACACACACACACACACACACACGCACACACACACACACGCACACGCACACACACGCACACACACACGCACACACACACACACACACAGTAAAGTGAAGATGAAAATAATAGTCAGGTAATAATATGAGTTCATGTGCAGTAGTCACTTCTTGTGAGATACCAACTTTCCAAAAGAAGAAGGAAGAAATTTTAATCCTTTCAAAAATTGTCAGAGGTAGCAATGGACTTGATTTGGGGATTGAAACAGAGAGGAATTAAAGACAACTTATGTTGCAGCAAGATAATCAAATCATGTAGAAAAGCTTACTACTAAGCAGATAGCAGTAATTAAAAATGATTCTCATTTAACAACTCTGAATGCAGCACACTGATTTCAAGATTTCTGCAAGTGATTAATCTTTTCTCTACATGATAAATTGAATTGAATTTCTATGTTTGGACCCCGTGAATGCTGATAGGTCCAAAATCTCCTTTTAAATCCATTTTTAAAAAATTCGTTTCCTCTCTTCCTTCGATTTATCACCCTAAGAAATGTTGTTCAGATTGTGGTGAGTTCTAAATGGATTGATTACTTGTCTTAAATAGCTCTCTCATTTCCTTTGGGGGGGAGGAATTGTACTTTTAGAAGACCTGCTCTGAGGCATAATGCAAGATCACGATTCAGGTTTCCTCTCATATTTTCGACCAGGAATATGAAATGAGACACCTCCGGTACCTGGGGAGAGTTAGAATTTTTCTCAGAAGATAGGAGATTTTGTTCTTTTATCTGCATTGTGTGTGTAAATGCAGGGTGTGCACATGCACATTCACAGGTCTTCAAAGATAGGTGGAGAAAGGGCAATGATGTTGAAAAGTATGAGAAATGAAACTCTAGAGGAACCGAATATATCCTTATAGGGAGAGAGACTGTGTCAAGGAGAAAGGAAGACCTTACACTGACAAGACAAGGAAGTGAGAGGGTGGAAGTTTTCAAAAGTTAATAACTTAATGAACTTTAAATTTCCAAAAATATGTGGGTAAAAGAAGATACATGTTCCTATTTAAGAACTCTACACTTGCAGTTAAGAATGTTATTTTACTTAGGCATTAGAATTCCTACAGAGAGGAGTTTGGAATCTAAGTATTAGGTTTGAAATATACCTTCCTCTAGGAATAATGAATGCCAAGTTCAGCTGACTTTGCACATCTCCCTCTAGCCATACAGGGGGATTGAGGGGGGCAGTAAGTGATGAATGGACTGTGAGGAGAAATCTTTATTTGGGTCTTTCAGAAGAAGAGCTTCAGAACCAAAGTATTTTGTAGTTTGAATGACTAAAATGAGTCCCTGAGGCTTAAGACTCTAAAAAAAAAAAAATCCCAACTTTTCAGGTAGATCTGGAAGGCTTTTTATTTATAATGTTCACATATAAAAAAGTGGTGACCAACTAACTATTCTCCTGGTCTGGTACTTGACACGTCCAGAACAAGAAGGAAGGATCTAAATCATAAAAAGAGGGTTATTTAAACATAGGAAGGACTTCCTACTTTGATGTGAGGGGTGGGGGATTTATACTACAATCCAAAGAACACAGATTTAGGCAGAGCTTTGACACTATCAGGATGAAGGGGACAAGTCATATGAAGTGTGTGAGCCCCAGTTTCCTCCTCTTTACAAAAATGGTGCTTAACTAGATTCTCACTCATGTGACTTCCACAGTTAGTGGCACGGCTGTGTCTACAATCCATGCTTCTGGATGTTGTCCATTTCTTTAATCCATCATCCATCTCCAGCCTATGCTATAAAAGGCTTAATCTAGACTGGGGAGAAGAGAGCAGAAAATTTGTTTGGGAAGAGTTGACCAGAGTGGTGCATTTCAAAGGACAAGGTACTTCCTTACTATGAAGCCACGTTGAAATAATTTGAGAAAACCTGAAACTTTCACCTGGAAAAACTGACTGATGAGTGGATACCTCTATGAATAGAGAACAGGGGCTACACGGATGCAAGCTACATTTTAATCAACAGCAGGTAGGGGTGCTTATTTCTCATAGGTGGCATACAGTAGCAGGGCTTGAGTACTTGAAAGAATCCTCCCGAATAGATCGAACAGACTGGAAACCTCTGTGAATGGTCATTCAGAAGGTACATCAACTGTCCCAAGAAATGACCAAGCAAAAGGCCCTTGCCAGGAATCTCAAAGAACCCACAAGCTATTTCATGAAACAAATAACCACTATCTTCTCACGGGCCACACCTCGAACCCAAATTTATAGTACAGAAGTCCAATCATATTAGAACTTAACCTTTCCTTCTAATCATCCTTCTTTCTTAAACCTAACTTTGGAGAAGCCAGATATAGCATATAAAAGTTAGAAAACAAAGAAAGAAGAAAGAAAAGGAGGAAGAGAAGGAGAGGGGGAAGGAAAGGAGGAGAAGAGAAGAGAGGAGAGGAGAGGAGAGGAGAGGAGAGGAGAGGAGAGGACAAAATTGGCCACTACACACGTCTAAAATTCCTCATTACAAAGGTCTAAATATGGCTCTAGCTTAAGCTACAGTGGGGAAAAGAGAAATATGGAACTGAATGAGAGATTAGAATTTTTATATTAGACTTAAGTTGACCTAAGTCTTTAATAGTGAGGTCGATTATTGTTCAGCAATAGTTCTCTCTACCTCCTAGAGGAGTGTGCTTCTCTCCTTATTTAAGCATGGGGGTTGGTAGTTCCGAGCCTACACCTTCAGTTAGCATGAATGTTTTCTGTAACCCCTCTGGAAGCTCCTGACTTCACTATGAAAAAAACATTCCCCAGAAAGTCTCCACTCCTCCCAGCTGGGGGTCCCAAAATGAGACAAATGAAGTAGAGCTACGATGGGCAATCTGCACAACTGCACCCTGAAACAAAGTCACTCAGCTAAACCACTTGCCTATGAGCCTGAGAATTCATGCTTATGGCCACAAGTTTGAGGATGGTCATTATGTATCATTATTGTGGCAAGGGCTGACTGAGCTCCATAGTAATACATTCAAAGTAGATGAAAAGTCAAACAGAATAAAAAGAAATTCAATGGAAAGTTTCCCTCCCTCTACAGTTACCTTAGTCAATAACTTCCCTACCTATAGGCACATACTTTTATTAGGTCCTTGATGATAATCCAAACAGTATTAAATCATACATAATTAAATATTCAAATGTATGTTTTTTCCCCTTTATTATATATTGGTAGGTTATCATATTTACTTTCCCCCTTTTTTTCCCATTTAACATTTTGCTTCGGTATACCAAGAATGTCTCCTTTTTTTTTTTTTTTTGGCACCACACAGTAAGAATTATATTAATGTACGGATCAAAGTTTCTAATCCAGTACCTGAAAAGAGATCAAGAAAAGTTAGGGGATCAGCTCAATACATTGTCCAGGGGGAGTCATGGAGCACTGAGTGGGTGGGATTCAAAGGCTGTAGTAGAAAAGAATAAAATTATTTACTGCTTTGAACCCTACTGAGCACTGCCCATTCAGTGAGCCAGTTATTGTTAGGATTAAATGAGCTAACACAAGTAAATCACTTATAATAGTGTCCGGCATACAGGAGGTGTTCAGTACATACAGTTGACCCTTGAACAACAAGGGTTAGAACTGTATGGATCCACTCATCCACAGATTCTTTTGTGATAAATATAGTATAGTACTGTGCACATATTTTTTCTTCCTTATAATTTTCTTAACATTTTTTTCTCTAGCTTACCTTACTGTAAAAATACAGTATATAATACATACAACATACAAAATATCTGTTGATTGACTGTTTATGTTATTGGTAAGACTTTCAGTCAACAACAGGCTATTACTACTTAAGTTTTGGGGAAGCCAAAAGTTATACACAGATATTTGACTACACGGGGTTAGCACCCCTGACCCTCACACAGATCAAGGGTCAGCTGTAATTGTTCCCTCTTTTTCTTCCCTCTAGCTTTGGCTGCACTCACCTCACAGAATCAGAGGATTTCCCTGAAACTCCTGGAGGACTCCTATGCAGTATACTCATCCCTCCCCCTCATTGTCTGTTTCATATGTCTCAGTCTTCATAGGACTGGAATCACATAGACTTGGAAGTCACGTAGACAGGTTCAAGTCTGAGCTATGTATGCATTCTTATGTGATCTTGGACCATGTAAGGCATCATTTTTCTATTCTGTAAAATGGGGCAAGTTACACACGCCTCATTAAGATTTTCGTATAGTTTAAAGGGACAATGTAAATAACATGACTGACGCATAGTAGCGTCTGAATCATGTAACTTCCTTGACTCCAATTTTCTCTCCTCCTTTTCTTTATTGATAGTCTTCTTCATTTCCATGATTCCACTTATCTCTATGTAAGTGATTCCCCAAATCTCTATAGACAACCTAATTTCTATTTTGCAAATGAGCAAATAAAGTCTCACTCTTTCCCAAGTGCACAAGGGCCTGTCAGACATAACAAAGAGATGTCATTGTCATCTCCACTGCAATAGAACCAAATCAATCTTTCCTTGCCCACTGATTCCAAATCATCCTCCCCATTTGACTCTTTTACCTGTGAATAACTCTATTCACCCATTCTTTAAACCTCACTGTCATTTTCTATTCTCTTTCCCATGATTCATATATCCATTCATTTGCTGAGCCCATATGTTCATAATGATTATGTTGTCAAAGATCTTCAAAGCTGGAGGAAATTTTGGTGTTTGCATTGGAAACCATCCTCATTACAGATGAAGAAAACTAAGACTTGGAGGAGTAAGGGGAGGTCCAGTTAGAGGACAGGTAGGACTAAGATCTGAGTCCTTGGAGATGCAGAACTATGTTCTTTTCATAACACTTCACTAATAGACTTCTTTCTTGACATTTCTGCTACCCCCACTGTGGATCAGGCCATCGTATGTCTGCCCCATTATTATAGCAGCCTTCTACCTCTTCTCTCTGCCCCAGTTTATCCATATACACCTTCCTGACTCTTCTCATGACAATACAGTCTGCCATGATGCAGGATTATGGCCTCCCTTTCTGTTTTCACAGTAGACCTTGGGTACTATTTTTCATACTTCATCATTTTGTAATCACCTGCACAACTTTGGTCACGTTCATTTTCACATACACTTAACATTTCCTTAAGAGTTTCTTAACTCCACCTTACATGGACTCATTTTTTCCCCTTAGCTCCATCCTAAGAAATAGTGATCTGTGAAATCATGAGTTTGGTACAATAATGTATTTTTTAATGTGTGTCAAAATATATGTTACTATTAAAATTACGATTCTTTCCATATATCACCCAAAACTGTGTCAAATACCACAATTCAGAAGATACTAACCCTGTAAATGAGTGAAAATTCAAACAAAAATTCAATTAGTTTAAAAAAGAATGTACAAACAATTAGAATGTCCTGAAAATAAGGTGGTAAGTTTCCTATCCCTAGAGATATGCAAGCTAAGATTGACCAACCACTTTTAAGGGATCATATGCATTAAAAACTTAGACTAGATTATCTTCAAGTTTTCCTCCCCTCATCTGTGAGATTACATGGATTTTTAAGGCCTAACTAGTACTTTTAAATTAGTTACTATTGAATGAATCTTTTGTAGAATAAATTTTAACTCATTTTTCCCCCATGAGAAAGCTTTGGTTGTTCTCAATTGCCTTCTAAGTGAAATATTTTGTGAAATGAGAGGATAACTCCTTCCTCTTAACTTGGTAAAGTTTCCAATGAAGTTTCAACTTGTTTATTCAGTCAAACAATTTCTTTTCACTTATACTCCTCCAGACTTTCATTTTAGCTCCTCTCCAAAAAGGATACACTTCAAGCCCAAGCCTAAGGTCATTTCCTAAGTAGAAACCCCACTGAAATCAACAGAAAGCATGAGCATCTTAACTCCTGTGGAGTTAGGAACATTTTTCCTCATACTAGATTACAGAATTAAACCTTCGCTACTCAGAATTTCTATTTTGTCTTTACTTCCCATTTCTTTAAAAAATAACAACTGCAACATTCCTCAAAAAGGTGAGAAGGGTCTAGACTACTAATCTCTCTCTCTGAAGAAAAGAAAGAGAATTTATAGCTTTTAGTGGTTGTGAAAACCAGGAAATAATAGAGAAATCATGCATTCTGCAGGAATTCTCCTGAGTGTATTAAATTAAACTGACAGCATTGATATCGCTATTCATGTTGAAATAATTAGCAATTCTAAGGCTATTAATGGTGCATTGTATCACTGTTTTAGAATTGGTAGGATGAATGCAAAAACCTTTTGGTGACTTTTGCTCCTACTAAAATTTAATTAGCCTTAGTTACTGACCTCATGTTTTATGTAACAGTACACTCCAAAATGATCTCATAAAGAATTGAAGTTTTGGAAGAAAGTCATTCTTGCTTTAAAAACTAGCATCACATAAAAGTTCTCTGAGTGTTTTTTAACTACTTTTGCAAAGTATTCTTATAATTGCTAACATTACCTATGGGACTGACTGACTTTGAATTTAATTGAAGTAAAAATGCATCTCTTTGACAAGGTCACTCTTTAAAGTGGAGCTATACTACTTTGCATTACAGTTCTGATTTTTTTCTTTCTAAATTAACTATGATCTATAAAATTATCGATAAAGAATAATACCTTGGCCATCAAATATTAATAATGATTACAAGAGGGGGAAACTACTTTTAATGCTAAAATTTATGGGTGGTAATGATCTCTACTAAATCTGGAAGACTGAGTCTGCGCAGCTGAGGGTGGGCAATGCAGTGGGGCTCAATGGAAGAATTGGAGCCAGAATTGTTATGCTTCGTAAGATATTTGAGACTATGAAGTCTAAACTAGCTGAAATCCAACCAAGGCTTAAAATCAAAATAAAACAGGAAGTCCTACACATGGCACAGTGCTGTTGTTTGGGGGTACATGGAAGAAGTTAATCACCAATACCTCCAAGTTGTTTTAGTTGGTGCTTTATAAATGCACTGTGATTATGGATTGTTCTGAAAGCATATTATGGAAATGACTACTTTTTATTAATAAATTATCTTTCTTTGACAATTTCATACATATTGTACTTTCTGCCCCTACTGAAAGCTACTACTAAATGTATCCTCTCAGTTTTGAAAAAAAAGAAGAGTGTTCTAATCTTCCTTCTAGTGGGTCAGTTGACCTAGAAACTTACACTAAACTTCCTTCTGAGCTAACGCCAGAATCCTGCTGATCACACGAAGCACAAGACTCAATATGCTCAGAGTGCAATGCCTGAGTGACCTGTGGCTTTTTTCCATATAACCTTTAGCTCCTTAAGAACTCTTATTTAAAAAAAGAAAAGCCATCTTATTTCAATATTACAATTTTATTATTCTAGAAACTACAGGGCATAAGAGTAATTATCGGACTCTATTTACAAATGTCACCTGACGCAGGGTTGTTACTCCAGAGTGAGTTACAAACTATGAGCATTGCCATGATAGTTTTATGGAATGAGAGAAACAGTATGGTGGGTTGGAAAGAGCAAGAACCCTAGAGGTAAAAGGAAACAAAACAAGACTAAACACCGGGTTCAAGGTTCAACTACTTACAAGATATCAATATGGATAAATCACTAAATCCTTGTAAGCTTCGGTTGCTTCAGTCATAAAAAGGAGTCAATACAACTTGACTTCCAGTTTTCTGGGAGTTAAATGAAATTATACGTATTGAAAATATCTGAATTTCCAAGAAGCTATACACATATATAAGTTGCAGTTATTAAAATGAAGGTAATTCAACTTTGCCATGTCAGACCTGCTCCTCATTTGGAGTTGCCTGCACAGGACATAGGGTGACAAAAACACACTCCTCTTCTGGTTTTATCTCAACTCCACACAGATGAGAGGGTTGTACTAATCCTATATGTGGTCAAGTAATGTATTTGACCTATGATTCATGTTAGTATAATCAGTCAACAAACTTCCTGTCCACTCTGTATAGAGCAACATGTTGGGCCCTGGAAAATTAAAGAAAAAAGTAATGAAAAAAAGAGTGTGTAATTTAGTTAAAAGGACTAAGCTGACACAGGAAAGAGCTGAAGACTGCAAAAAAATATATGAAGTCAAATAAAGTTATCTACATGTCCATAGACATGCACTGTGTCAGTAAGGGAGGCTCTGTTAAAGAGGCAAGTTTAAAAAAGATTCTGGGTCTGGAATAGCAAGGTGCAAGGGGAAGTGGTATTTTCAAGGAAAAAGGATAGTGTGGCACAGCAAGGACCTATGTCATGGCCTCCTTGGATGTTCATTCAACCTAGTAATTATATATTCTCCTCTTGCTTCTCCTTCTGACATTTGTCTATTAAATAACTGTAGCTTGAGTGTTGTAGAGCCAGATACATATCTGTCTCCTAGAAGTCTAAGTCCCAAAATTAAATTAAAGCAAAAAAAAAAAAAAAAGATTCTATTAGGAAGGCTTTAGAATATTGCATATACACCCATCTAATAAAAGAGGGCTTTGTGGGAAAGATTATTTTTTTATAGAGACAGCTTGAAAGACCATGCATATGCATTCTTAATCTTTCTCTTCTTTTCTGAGGTAGAACAGGGTTGAGTTTCTGTTTTTCTTTTTAATTATAGATACAGCACAGTACCAGTGGCTGAGAACTTGAGTTTTACATAAAATGGGCAAATCAGTTGCCCTCTTGAGTCTCAGTTTTTCCATTTCAAAATAATAATTCTGTGTGTCCTCCAGATTTTAGAACAGAGAATATTGAATTCCTTGTGAGGGAAACAACACTATAAAGATTAAATTTTGGCTTCTGTTAGTATGCTCTTTTAAAACATCCAAAATACTTGTAAAAAAAACATATCAGCCTTCTTGAGCACAGCATATTTATAAGAGTCACTCTTATGTCAACTGGAACTGAGTGTACAATGGATTAGAAAAGCTTAAGATGAACGGAAGTCTGTGACCCTGAGACGCGCAGAGGTACCCAACCAAAGAGGAAGGAATTACTCTACCTTATCGTTGATGACTACTCTTCTGCTTTTATTGAAAATTTTCTAAATTCTCCACTAATTACCTCTAAATGTGTACATAAATTAGCCACTCAACCAGAATATTTTAAATTACTGTCCAATTAGATTTCTGGACTTTAGCCTCTTAAACTGCTTAAGGACAACAAAGAATTCCATTGAAGAAAAATGAACTTATCTGAGATCTTCCACACTGAATGATCAGGAAAGATGTGTTCTTTAATGAAAGTATGATATGAAACAATGTAACTCGTGAAAATATGGGCGAGGGTATCTGATCTAGAGCCCTGCTTTTACAAAAGTAACAAGTGAGTAAAAACCAAAAAGCATGAAGCCTCAGTATCTTCAACAATTCTACATGGGTGTTCAAAACCAAGAAGTTACCTGTCATTAATGGAAGAGAATGCAAGAGATACTATGTTTTATTTTCTCACATAAATTTTAGATGAAGACTTGAAAATAGATTCTTAGAGTTGACAGCAGCAGTAGTCAAATCCCATTCTAACCCCATCCCCAGACAAGGTCGGGAAAAGCTCTTGAAAGTGGCTTATTTTACATCATAGCCCCAGGTTAAGCCAAAATAATCCAGGAGGAGGAAAACAACAATCATAACAACAAAAAAATTCCCACAGCGAGCTACACACCCCAGATGCCCAGACTTTCCATGGGATCTTAATGAGGGCCAGAGGTCAGTGCTAAGGAGCCTGGTGAAACAGTGAGAACCAAGATCCTGTTTCCATTTTAATGCCCTAATGTTTATGTTTTGCCTTCTGCAGGGGAAAGGCCGGAACCATTCTACTTCCAGGGAGGCCAGAGAAAAATGCACTGGATGTAGTAGTTTGACAGAAAACTAGGGGTATTCCACAGGGCCAAGGGTAGCCTCAGTTCCGAAAAATTCAGAACTGCCAAAAAGTATACTGTTAGCTGAAAGTTCTCATTCAACCATGGCCTAAAATTAAAATACATTATTAAAATTAAGACCATTGTTTTCAATCTGCCCCTTCACCTTTCCACCCACACACCTCCAGAGATGGCTGCTCATGTTTAAATTTAGCAAAAATGTTAGTTATATAATAGTCACGAGCCAACTCAACATCCTAGTTTCCCAATTTGTCACGCCTGACCTTCCTATCACACTCTGATAAACCTCATTCTATTATAGCAGCTTATTTTGTTTATCTTAGAGACCCAGATTATAGTTTATCATTAATTTAAAGTTACCTATTTGCTTGGTCATTTCAGTCAAAACTGTTTTTTCTCGACAGCACAATTTTCCCCTGGGGGTAAAATGCTAGACCCCCTCCAACCAACCCTTAAACTGTCTTTCATTTCTCAGCTTCTGAACCTCTGATAACCTTTGAGACTAGATCTAAATCAACATCTCGTGTAGTTCCTGAGCTTATTGCTTTGGGATAACTTTAGCTCCTGGCTTCCAGGCCGGGACTTGCTGGAAATCCTGAAACAACATGAGAACGTTCATCCTAGAGGGAAGTCCAATGGGGATCGGAAATGCCACAGCCTCTTCTATTCTGACCTGACTAAATGTCTAGTTGGTCCTGGCTGGGATTCAGAAGGATTGAGCTTCTCAGACCATCCCGTGGTTAAACAGATGAGAGAAAATGTCATGACAGCCTCATCCTACAGAACAGGGAATGTAGTTCTTTAGCCTAGATCTAGTGCTGAAAATAAAATAAGCCATAGGCATTGCCGGTTGGCAATTTCTGGCAACGTTTGTTGAGCATCTAATCCGTGCCAATCTCTGGGATATGCACTTTATGTGACTTATCTCCTTGAGTCCACTCAATAGTTTTCTGAGGATAGTTATGGTTATTCTCCCCCATTTTATATATGGGAAAACTGAGGCTCAGAAAAGTTCATCTTAAAGTTAAAAAAGGGCTGGAGCCAGTTTTAAACCTAGTCTGGTCAGAGCCAGGAGACTGTCCTCTTCTCTATGGTATCTTCTGTCAGTGTTGTGTACTGAAATCACCTGGCGAACGCTGATACCTGCTTCCTCCACTGTCTCTACCACTCCCCAACAAGATTCCATTCCCTAAGTCAGGTTGGGTTATAAGCATCTGCCTGGGGAGCGGGGGGGGAGGCTTACCCAAGTGATTCTGATACAAACTAGGCTTGGAACCACTGACCACTACAGATACTAATGTAGGCCAGTACATTTTGTGAGCAGAGACAAATATGACAGATCTTTGTACGATTTTTTCCACTCACTTGTTGAACAAATAGGTACCAAGTGCCTACTATATTCCAGGAATAGTAAGGGCCTTCCATAAACATCAGAGAGGGTCTCTGGGCTCATAGAGCTTCAAGACCAGCTCTGGGATAATCTATGACAAAGCACTGTCACAGTGGCCATTCAAGAAGCAACTATTGAATTGTTAAAGTATTTCTCCATATTCCTTTGCTTTAACCTTTTAATTGTAGTTTGGGAGTATATAAGATCTCTAAGAATCATGCTTTTGACTAACTATTATACAAAAAGACTATACATTCTGCATCAACACTCTTCCAGAACCATCACCCCACCTCCTTTTTTTTAAACACTAAGCACCTATTTCTATGTAGTTTGGAGCACAAATATGATGTCCCACTGATAGGGAGATGCTTCCCCAGTGGGGACAGTACTTTCAATTTTCTTTTCTAGTACTGGTATTGGGTCTACGTCCTCAACTCATCCTTTTTGGGGGCCATTGAAAAGTGATTAGTACAGGATGACTATGTCCCTAAGGTCTCAAATTCCAGTTTGGTTTACATCAAGTTTATCATTGGCCATAAATCAAAAATTTCTATTATCAAAACCTGAAAAGCAAACACGCAAGATTTGGTGTTTGAAATCCTAAAGACCAATGGTTTGTGCACTTAAATTTTGTTGTTGCTGTTGTAACAAATTTCATGAAATTCATCTGGCCTTGGTTTCTAGACTTGGTAGAAAGGAAATGTCTCAGTAGTAGTGATGAATTACTTCAAAATTTGGGGCATGTAAACTATTGATCTAAAGAAAAAATTATACCTCCCACAGTGTGTAGTTGAGAAGATTTAAAATATATTCTTTCACCAGACAAATATCACTTCTTTGGTCAATTCATTTTCAAACAGTCCCAGATTTTTTTCCTTAAAAAATTATTTAAAAAATATATATCTAATAAATCCCTCCTTAAAATAATACAAATACATTTCTAATCTCTTATTGCTCCTACTGTAAGTTGCTTCCCTTTTAGAATACACTGAACTGCAGAGAGTTGCCATGATTTTGTTTTAAATGAGTATAAAAAATAAGCTCATATGACAGTAATAATTAAAAAATAATGTATATTTAATATTTAACATTCCTTGAAAAGCCAAGTCCTTCTTTGAGTGCCTAAAATAGGTGATATCCATTGGGATCCAATCTAGATATTTTTATTTAATTGGGAGCATGGCCATGAACTTGGAAAAAGAGATCAGGTGAAACTCTTGACTTCTCTTTGAAACACTCTTTTGGGAGTGAAAATGAAAGATACAATCACACAGAGGCCCCTCACAGGCATCTGAACAAGGGAAAAGTATTGTTATTAAAGGGAATACAGAGGAAGGGAGGGCGGAATCATCTGGATAGTGACCCTAACCTCAAAAGCCTAAGCTCACCTCTCGAGGCAACCTGGAAACTGAGTGAGACCTAACACTGTTTGTATGATCTTTCTGGACCACAGAACTGAAAATTGGACCTGAGAATTTTCTCACTTTGTTTTGCAGTCTGACTATAAACAGAGATATTTTTATTACCTTCTGAACAATTTCCCTTTCCAAACACCATTTGTCAATCAAGTTGGGCACACAGAACACACTTGAAGGTCTATGAAAGAAAACTTCCCTTGGAGTAGCACCCAATCCAACGCCTACAGCCTATTGTTTAAATCTCTTCTGTCCACGAAACACTGGAAATTCAATGGAAAATAAGGCAGGCAGGGTGAAGAAGGAGAATATCAAGAACCTGAGGATGACGCTGGGAACTTTGTCTTAAATAGTGGAGTAATATTTGCTCAACCAACCAGTTTCATAAACTGCAATTATACCAAGATTTGTTTCCTCCTGGGCTCACTATATCTGAAGGTTAAAATGTAATAAAATAAAAAGTAACAGAAAAGTTACAAATTATTTTGCAATTAAATTTCCACTTATTTTATATTTTGTTGTTTGTTGCTGTTTTTATAAGAAAGGATCAGAATGCAGAGCATCTAGAGGAAATAGCCACTGAAGTCAACTTTTCATTATACTTATCCATGGCCCCACTACAGCCAGGTGTCTTGGAGTTGCTTTACAACCCACAGACGGACACTTTACTGTGACGTCGTTTGTAAAGAATAATGTCTGGGGGTGGAGCAAACCCTCTCAAAACAAGCCAGTCCCAAGTTAATAAGTTAAATTCTTTGAATAAGTTAAAGTCTTTCTGCTTTCTGCAGCTATGAGAAGCCTTTACACCTTAGTCAGGTAGTATTTATGCAGCATTTCCCTCACTGTCACAGTGATCCAAATGATCTTCTATAGAAAGCATCTCTTTCTCAATTCATTATAAAAATAAAGGACTTTTATTTCCTTTTGAAAAGCATCTTAATGAAGAGAAAATAATTAAATGTCCTCTTCTTTTTAAAAAGAACCACATTTTCTACACTCCTACCCACCTTAGCCCATTAAAAGTTACCAAACCTTTACAAAAAAAAAAGAAAGAAAGAAAGAAAGAAAGAAAGAAAGAAAGAAAGAAAGAAAGAAAGGAAGAAAAGTTGAATCTGAGGTGCCAGGGGAGCTGACCAGATATAAACAGGAAATAGAAGATATGACTCCTTTGGGGTGGTTTCAATGCCAATGTTCCTATTTGTGTGTTTGATTAATTGTTCTCTAAGGTGGTCTTAAAGCTAGAAAATATAGATTTTATGAAATCCTTCCCTAAAGATAGAAAGTTACTTATTTCACAAATATATGCAAAGATTCACATTATGTTATATCAAATTGGGTCAGATTACAGCTTTTCAAAAAGTGTGTGTGTGTGTGTGAGTGTGTGTGTGTGTGTGTGTGTGTGCGTGCTTTTAAAGACGGTAAGGAAAGTGGGCTCCTGAAAGTCGCTCGGATAGATAGCACAGTGGGAGGGAAACAAAACGCCCTTCTGTTTTCCATTAAAGTTATGTTCTGCACCAAGTTTGATTGCTAAACATCTGGCAGTCTTTTCTCTGATAACGTAGTTCAGTGGAGTGGACAATGAAGAGCCTTTGAAGCTCTCCCTGTAACTCTTAAGTGGTAGGTGAACAAGAGAAGAAGATAAGAACTCTAGAATTTTCCCCTTCTATCAAAAGTGGCAAGAGAGGTTTACAGTCTTTGATTTTCTTGATTCTTTGAGGTCCTGTTGTTCTCATTCCTTTGAATAGGACGTAGGAGAAATGATAGGAGAAGTCACAAAAATGCTTTGGCCACCTCCACTCCCAGAAACAAAGTCTTCTGCCATTTCTTCACTGCAGGAAAGGAACCAAGAACTGACTGAAATATTCACGATCATACCTTTAAATGCACTGGGTCATTTAGACCGAGAGAGAAAGCAGAAATATCCAATGTGAGAAGATCTGAAATGTTCTTTTACATTGTTTGCCTCTGACACTGTGCATGCCTTGTTTTTCTAAAGAGCCTCCCTTTCATTTATCCAAGCTATCATTTCCAAGGATCCATTTTAATTAAGAATCAGCACTTTGAAGCTGGAAACAAAAAACATAAAAGTCACCCAACCCAACTTTATATTTTAAAGATGAAGGGGGGTGCCTGGGTGGCTTAGTTGGTTAAGCGTCCGAATTTCGCTTAGGTCATGATCTCGCGGTTCGTGGGTTCGAGCCCCGCGTCGGGCTCTGTGTTGACTGCCAGCTCAGAGCCTGAAGCCTGTTTCAGTCTGTGACTCCCTCTCTGTCTGACCCTCCCCTGCTCACTCTCTCTCTCTCTCTCTCTCTCTCTCCTAGAAATAAATAAAAAACATTTTTAAAAAATTAAAAAAAAAAATAAAGATGAAGGAACTATCTCAAAGAGGGAAAGGGACTTGCTCGACATATACAATTATATAAGAATAATTGAGGTCTTTTACAAGATGGATATGGCAACATTTTTTTCCACAAATAAGGACATGGATGTTTATGAAACTAAAAAGGGGAGAAACAAAAGCTTGTGTTGCAAGAGGGTCCTGTATAGATAACTAGAAATGTGTTGGCCACAAATTTGCCTCTGTGACTCCTAGCGACCAATGCCAAGAAAGAAAAATGACGTGTTACATATTCACTCTTCATAGATAAGAACATCTGTTTTTACTTGGAGTCTCATTAAGAAGTCCCTACGCTGAAGTGTGAATCACTCCTAGAGTAAATGCATGCCTACAATGGTAAGTTTCATGGGGATCATGTCCTCAAAGAAGCCTTACAGCATAATGCCGAAAATGCAGGAAGCTCACTCCTTCTAGAGATCAAAATGATTCTGTTTAGGGGCATTACATTGAGGCTTGGCTTTATCCAGACAGAAAATCTACATGGAGGAATGAAAGGGCCAAAGATCTTTCAACACACACTTATTGGTTGAGCACTTAACTCTTTGCCAGGCTGTATTCTAGGTGCTTTATTTGCATGAACCAGTTATATCCTCAGCAACCGATGATACATATACCATGTCTTCCCATTTGACAACTGGTGAAAATAGATGCATGAGTTGGCCAAGTGCATGTAGCTAGTCAGGGCCAGAGGCCCACACTCAGGCTCAGAGCCTAGGCTGTAAGCCACTCTATGCTCCTAAGTAGTCCTGGTACTGCTTGACTCCCTAGTTGGCCATCACCTTCTCCTATGCTCTTTCAACTGCCCCCAATCTAAAGATCTAGTAAGGAGCAAATATTCACACTGAAAATTATCTTTTGGGTAAATATAGGGCTATTTTTCTAACCTGCACAACAAAAGGTAGCTGAGAGTTGATATTTTTAAGCCCTGGATCCATGCTGAAGAGAAACTACTTCCCAAATTGATTTTTACCAAAACCAACCAACCCCGAGAAATGCTGAAAAGGATGGTTTTCTCCCGATCTTCGTAGGAAAAGAGAACAAGAAATGCAAGTCAAGTTTCAGGGCTCCCAGTGAAATAATTCACCATAGAAAAGGCTCCTGACACCGCAGGGAAAAGGCACTTCTGCGAACACTTCTAAATGTCCCTTAACCATGCTCTCCTACTTACTTTGTAATGATTGCATGTTTTCCCTTTGGGCCTACTAAAGTATTTAATTGCAATTACACTCATTTACATAGCAGATGAGGCTAATTGCTGGTATTAGTTACCAAATGTATGCTTGTATTGTGAGGGTGAAAAAAATGCCCTACAGAAAAGAAAGCGACTGTGCCTCTAATTAAGGAGTTATGAAGTCAGAATGAGCTGGTTCCAAGATGTAAATATGAAATTGAGGGCTTTCAGAACTCTATAATGGTTTTTTATTACTCCATCTCACTTCCTTGATTACACACAATGTTTAGGGACTAAAGATAAATACAGTGTAACATTCATGGCACTGACCTGATTGCTAGGCACATTCTCTCACACATAGATTGAAATAAATGCAGTTGTCTTGCAAACCCATGATAAATGGTGGGTTATGAATACCTGGTCTTCATTTACTTGGCTATTCAATTGCTAATCCTGGCTCTCCTTATTGCAAGAGCAGCCTTGGCATCAGCAAATACACAAAAATTGGTATTTGAGTGTTGTTATGCACACTCCATATAGAATAAACAAAGAAATCATGAAATGAGGTGCAGATTCTTTAGGAAAAGTCACAAGTTAGAGAGCTTTAGGTTGTTCTGTCCTTCCCCGGTTAATTTCTGTGTTGGCACAGTGTCTAAAAATGGCCCTCTGTGCTGATCCACCTTGAAGAAGCTTGCAATTTCATTGGGAAGACAGAATTCATGCCCCTGGAATCATTCCCTATACACATTTCCCCACCCATTTCATGCCAGAAAGACTTTAAGGTGCAGTGGTGGCCAACAATAAGAGATGACAGTATTTAGTACTAACCATAAACCAGAGGGTCAGAAAGTCAAGCTGTCAGAAACAATAGGAGCACTTGGAGAAGACATCATTTTAAAAACATCTTTTCTTAAAAAAGATTTGCAATGAACAAATAGACTACTCTCACATTCACAGTGCTTCAACTGCCAGGACCGACGAGTTTAGTTGTTTAACAGTTTCTGTCTTTACAGTGATGTTTTCACCAGTAACATTTTTTCTAATTTCTCATTCCTTTGTTCTTCTTAGTCTGGATCCCCATTATGACTTCCCACACCTTCTCTTAAAGATAAATAGAGAGAGAGAGAGAGAGAGAGAGAGAGAGAAAGAAAGAAAGAAAGAAAGAAAGAGAGAGAGAGAGAGAGGGAGGGAGGGAGGGAGGGAGGGAGGGAGGAAGGAAGGAAGGAAGGAAGGAAAAAATAAAGGAAGGAAGGAAGGAAGAGAGAGAGAGAAAGAGAGAAGAAAGGAAGGAAAAGCTACTTGCTTTGTTGATTTTCTCTTTACTTGATGCTTAGCTATGATATTACACTGTATGGTGTTGTTACGTACACAGGTTATTTCATGAAATGAAACTGGCCATAAGTCAAGCTTCTGACCCTCCTTTTTCTCTAAGAAAGAAAGAAAGAAAGAAAGAAAGAAAGAAAGAAAGAAAGAAAGAAAGAAGGAAAGAAAGAAAAAGGGGAGGAGAGGAAATGAAAGGAAAGAAAGGAAAAGGAAAAAAAGGAAAGGAAAGAATTGGGGAGAAAAAAAGAAGGAGAAGAGAAAGAGAAAGGATAAAGAAAATCCTCCATGACCACCAAAAACTGCATTCCATGGATACCATGGCCTCATCCTTCTTAGTAAGCATTCTTTTTAAATATAGGCCTTTGGTAAACCAATCCCAGGTGGTATGATGACAGGGTCAGCTGAGTGTTATTTTTTAAACTTGTGTGAAAAAATCCATTTTGAGTTTCATGTCACATCAGGGGTACTCAGGCAGTGCAATCACTAGGCTCTGGTGCCAAATGTAAACAGGACATCCTTTCAGATAGCCAGGTCCAGCTGGAGAGAACACACACCCTCTGGTTCTTGCCCTGTTTGGAAACCAACCCCAGTCCTTTCACAGAGAGCTGCTGGGGCAGGGAAACCTACTCCGGCATGTGGGTGGAAACAGAATTCTTGAAAACATCTTTTTCTCGCTATTGTTTGATGTGTTCCTCTCCATCCCTTATATCTGCTTACCCCACAGCAGCACCTGCAGGCTGAAATTGTCAGAGGCATCCCATGGTTGTGGTTGTGACATTTTCTATTCACTGGGGAGTGTTTATATCCTAGGCCCTGGAATCAGAGAATGTTAGGGGTAGTAAGCATGTGAGAGCTGATCCAGTACAATTTTTCTCGTTCTGTAGTTAATGATTCGATGCTAAGGAGTGAAGAAAAGGTACAGCCTTTGAGTAGCCCAATCTCTAGGTGAATTACTGCCTTGGGTGCTCCTGGAAGCAGCTGGGCCATAAAGAAACAAAAACATGAATTCCACTCTGAAGAGGTTATATATGTATTTTCTTCTCATTTCTCTGTGTAATATAGCACTAAAAAAACCCATAAGATATTATATTAGCAAGAGCTCTGTAGCAACAAGAACTGTAGAAGTTGAGAGGTTAAAAGCATTAGTGAAAGATGACTAGTCAGGAAATACTTTAGGTGGGAGGTAAAAAAAAAACTCTCACACTGGCAAAGGAGAGGAAATATTCTCACTCAGAAATTTAAGACCGGCTGCCTAATCCTGGTTGATAAAAAGTTACTTTTATCTCGGCTGTGTGTGTTTTTTCTTTTACTTCATCCTCTCATTTTCCTCTCATTTGCATCAACTCACTGAACCCCATTTGAAACTCTACACAACCATTCTTGGGTACCTGCCCAACTCAACTGGCTTACTCCCCTCTGAAAATTGCTCATAGAAGAAGGTCCCCAGTTGACTGGTCTTCATTAGTTCAGTTCCCTGCTTACCCCACCCAACTCCACCAGAAAGAGGTGGTTAGACCAAGGTTGAATGGCTAATCCAAGTTGGATCAATCCACTTCTCCCAGGAATTTAGAATTAGATGATCACCATTCAGTTAGACTCAACATGCATTTAGAAGTGTAACAAATACCTCTGAGACCTGTGTACTGGCCATGTGTATCTAAAGCAGAAAGAGATGGAGAATGAGTACTTTCTGCCTTTCATAGGAACTACTCCAATCCCTTTACAAGAACTGGCTGGACTCTTTTCTGCAGGCACCCAGGGATGCAGCCGAAGAGTCTTAATTAAAACTCAAGTCCTGGAATTAAATATTTTCCCAGTAGTTCCATCTGAAAGATGTCTCCTTTCCCTATCTATCCAATTCTAGAACTAATCCATCCCTGTGCACTAAATGTGAATCCAAATATGTATGTTTTTTTTTCACCCTCGAGAGCTGTCAAAGGAATAGTATAGCTAAGTTCAAACATGATTGAAGACCAGTTAGCTAAAATTAGATTCCTCCCAACAGCTTTTAAAATAGTAATTAAATTTAAGGAAGTACCCATTGGGATCTGCAGTGTAGCATAACCCCTGGTGTATTGACTTATCAGAGCAATCCTACTTTATATAAGATCTGAAATAATGCTGTTACTTCATGTTTTTACGTGCAAATATTTACATGAATTAATATAGTCATTTTTTAGTAAAATCAGTAAAGCAAACATATGCTTATAGAATGGCATGGGGCAATGATTTAAAATATTTATGAAAGATGTTTGGCTTTACTGTATGAATTCCTAAATAAATCTGAACAGAAAAGATTTGACTACAGTTAGAATTGATTTCACTAATTTCATGCAGAGGTTTGAAAAGAAAATAATTATGTGTGAGACTGCATATTTTCATTAGACTATCAACATACATTGTCCATCATCAGGTAAATATATTAGGAACAACACTTTCAGAGATTTTGGTCCTTAGAAACAAAGTGAAATTTTCTGAAGAATCACTACTGTCATGTTTCTTCAAGAAGGTCACAAAGACCCTAAAGTATCACATCCCCCCCCCCACCTGTCTTTTTACCAATCTCCCACCAATCACCCCATCATCATCATAGAAATGCTCAGGACCAGGTCTAAGCCAGGCTGGGAAGCAGAGCTCTGTTCTAGTATCTTCTCTCCAGTTAGGCTCTCAGAATTCTCACACTGTTTCTTGGGGAAGGGATCCTCTCTGTGGTTCACCCCACTTCTACCACCAGCACTTTTTTCCCTGGACAATTGCCAGTGCACTTGATTTTGCCATTATCCACCATTATCACCACCTTTCCAAGTCCTTTTATCTTAGGACCCTTATCTCTGCTGATAAAATGACAAGTACTCAGGAATACTGATAAACTAACTTATTATCTCACCCAGCTAATTAGGTTTGCATTTTAAGAAAGCTTCTGGAGGCAATGTTCATATTTAGGAATGTCTTAACCTTCTTCTACATACCCTATAAAATGTAACATAGTGCAGTTCTAGTAATAGGTGCCAAATATAAGCCTGGATTGAATTTCTGAAAAGAATTAAACCAGATGAGTCATTCTAGATTTTTCCCAATGTCTTTCCATCCGTCTCTCCTTTCCTTCCCCACATATCCATATGTTCATGCCAGAAGAGGTTACATTAGTCAAACAATATGTAGCTCTAGGTAAAAACCACAAAATAAATCTAGAATTTATTAGCTTTGTTTCTATATTATGTTCCCATTGAAGTCATTTGGACATACTTTATCTCAATTTCTTCTTCAATGAAACAGGGTTATTATTGATCTATTACTCCTAGAGCTTTTGGTAACATTCTGTTTTGGTAAAACAATTTGGAAAGCCTTCCAGGAAAACTGTCAGAGAAAACTAAATATGGACTATTAATTTATAAATATATATATATATATATTTGTGCTATGCTGCACAAAGCACTGTATCAGCTCTTAGAGAAACACAAATATGGCTAATATGTTCTGCCTTTAAAAAACCTACTGTAGAAAAGTCCAATGTGGAACTTTATAATCTAGGTTACTTTAGGTATGATAAAATCATAACATAAGCAACAATATTTCTTTAACTATTGTGCAAAAGAAAAAAATACACTTTTTACTTCTCTTTCAGAAATTTCCCCATACATAACTGAGGAAAAATGAAGAACCTCACATGTTAATGAAAGTATAGCCCAAAGCACATCGGCAGGTTCTATGATTTTTTATGCTTGACTTGGTAGCTCAGCAGAAGTTGACATTGTATCTTCAGAACTGCCCTTTCCATGCCATTCGTCTCTGTGAACTCTAGGAAATCACTGTAGGGTGTCTTGCTAACGGTGTTCACTTTGTTAATGTTAACTGTGAACTTCAGGTCCTGCTGGAGATACTCAAGGGGCAATAGAACACAGAAACTCAAAGCCCAGGAGGCAGCTAAAGAGAATGACGATCACAGTTAAGCTAGGAAAAGCTAGAAAACTTTGAGTGGCTCTAAATAGAGTCCCCTTCTCCTTCCCCGCCACACACACACCCTGGCCAACAGAAGGCACATCAAGTGAGTTGTTTAACTATACACTGACTGTATCACAGCTTGGTTGCTGGGATGAATACATATATTATTCCAGGAATTACCACCTCTAGAGAGCAGATTCATCTGAAAATCCTGTTGTGCTACAAGGAAATGCTGACATTTTGACACTGAGGCCCCTTCTATCAATATCATTTTGTGAAAAATCCCAGAAATTATAAGGTTAAATATGTCTAGAGATGTTCTGAACAGTCATCAATGATGCTGCTGTGTCTGGGATTAAGGTAAGGCATTATTTTTCTCCGTAATTTCTGTTCATATGAAGGGAACACATTTCTGAGGAAACAATGGTCTTTGATTGTTTATTCCAAAAACAAGCAAGGGAATTGAAGAGTGAATCATATTCTCCAATTTTGAACTTGAAGGCTGATCTGCCAGCTTCTTACCCAAACACCCCAAGGAAAAAAGACTTTCTTTTCTAAGTGTGCACATAAAAGCACCTCTCACTTCAAAACTTTCCTCTCTGGAAGTCATAGTTTTTGAACTTAGCATTAAATGCAATTGTCCAAGACGTAGGTGTGTACAGGAAATGGGAGGGAGACAGAGAGGGAACAGTGAAAGGGCGTTTTTATCTGGTCTCTGAGAAAGCTTGTGGAAAATTTTTCCAAATGTTTTATGGAATGGCAAGAAGAGTCAAATGTTTGGACTTTAGGTGAAAATTCTGTCAATGGAGAAACATGGCGGAAGTATTGAGGCACAAAATTTTCCAGCTTTAGGCTTAGGGAACTTAGTACTGTGTGAATGTGTGTGTTGCACACATGTGCTGGGAAGTGCATAAATAATTCAAATCTTGAACAATCATATTTTTCCCTTTCCTACCCTAAAATTTCTACCTATATTGCTGTGTGTCTAGTTAATTTTGTCTCTTATTTGAGTATGATCCAACTACAGAAGTTAGGAGAAAGGAAGGAAGGAAAGAAGGAAGGAAGGGAGGGAGGGAGGGAGAAGGGAGGGAGGGAAGGAGGGAGGAAATGGAAGAGGGAGGAAAGAAAGAAAGGAGGAAAAAAGAAAAAACAGATTTTCTCTACCTTTCTTCTCCTGCACATTTTCTATAATAATCCTTCCGGACAGCTACTTCCTACATTTTTCCCTATGTCCACTTTGTAAATTCAATATGTCAAGTCACAGTATCAGGTTCTGAAAATCAAATAAGTTCTGTTTAGTGGCTTGCAAAGAAAGTGAATACGATCTATTTAAAAATAAATTCACTTCAAGAAACACAACTAACAACTTGGAGCAGAAAGATGGATCTTAGCCATCACTGCATCTCTGCAGGCTACCCTTTTTCGTATTCATCTTTGACCTGATCTGGTAACAAATTTACAGTTTCAGAGAAACTTGAAATTTAACAAAAAAGATAATATTTTCTCCATGTATCCTTCTCCTTATCTATTTGTATCATTTTGTGTTAAAATATCCTGCTTGTCAAGTGCTTTGGCCTTCCAGAGATGAGCACTAGAAATACATAAATACATAGATGTCTTTTTATATAGGCTTTTTCTAACTAAATTTAGCTGCAGGGGGATATAAAAGACAAACGTGTTGACAAATGACAAGATGTTACTCACTGTAAAAATATTATTTCATACACACAATTTCCTGTTATGGTGCATATATTGAATGCAACTTTGTTCAAAGTGAACTGTGTATTAAGAGAAATCTTACCTTCTGATGTGTTCTAGCTTAATCTTGGATGGTATGGAAGTTGCTAATTAAAAAACCTTGCCCTGAACCTAATAATCACAAATAGAAGTGAATTTGCCCCCATGAGATGCCACAAACCTAAAAAATGGATCTTATTTGGATCAAAAGTGGTTTTGGCCAGAGATTCATAAAAATATTTCAGATAAAGTATGTGAAGGATGTGGCTCTGGAGACACATTAAGGACTGTTACTGCCAACCTCTGCTGAGATGAGTTTTCTTCAGTAATAATGTACTTAGTCATGTGGCTATTTAAATTTATTATCTATATTTCAAATAATTCAAAGTCTTTAAAGACAAATCTGGTGTCAGAAGTATCATCCGTGTTTGTGAGAGCCTTAGAAACTCTAACTTCACAAGTATTCACGTATAATCAGTTCTAGTATATTGATTACCTAAAGAATATATAGTGTAGTTCCAATATCTATTAGCAGTAATAACAGAATCATGTAACCCAATTTCCTATTTAGCTGAGTTGGACTATCTTTTAATATAAGATACCAGCATTAAACATAACATGTCAAGATTTCATATATTCTTATTCTCCATCAAACTTTGGCATACTTAAATCTAGGTTAATATTACAACCCATAATCATAATTGATGAATGAAATTGGAGCCAGCAACTGGAACAAATTACACATAAAAAGAACAAACTTGAACTCACTCATCTTGAGTAACTCGGGACTCTTGGACAGAGAACTCTTTTGTCTTGAAAAAATAATGTCACAGACAGCATCAGACCTTAGCTAGGGTTATAAACCTAGATGTCTTATTCCACTGGATTCAACTATTGGGTCAAAATAGCTCTAGCCAAAGGTTATTTAGTATTCCCAGTATTAATTATAGTTGTCCTAGTGGCTTATGCTATGTCTGGGAAGAGCATGGTGAACAAGCCCATTCTGGATTAGACAAGCCACTTGGTAGACACAACACTGAACTTGAGGTCTATATTTGGGCATCAGCATGGGCAAATCCTAACTGTCTTTGGCAGAAATCAGGTCTAATGATCCTTCCAAGACTAATCCAAACACAGGCAAATGGCTGGATTTGGTAAAGTTCTCAGCATACTGCATTTCAAATAAGAAACAGGGCCACTGCTTTGTCCAAGCTTTTATTCGAACTCAATATTTAATTCTAAATTTTTCCTATTGTCTTCCATAGCCTGCATATCTTACGGAGCCATCACACACTATGAGGCAAATATTTTTCCGTTAGATCCTCAGGGTGGGGATTCTACTGAGGTCAGTGTTTCAGAGCTTGGTACAGGATGTTCCTTCAGCTTTCTGAATCCTGGCTCAGTGAAATCACTGATAAGCTGAGCCTTTGCTCTTGATTTCCCACAGAACTGAAAAAAAGTATAGATGAAGTAACTCGGGAGAAATGGGTAAAATGTATTTTCCCAGCCCGGCAAGCTCCCTTTGCACCCTCCCCCCACACCCACCCACAACATACTCCCACACACCACCATCTCTGTCTCTTTTTTTTTTTTTTTTCCTTCCTTTTTGGCTTCTGCTGTTCTTTTTTGGTCTCTGGCCCTAGTTATGACAGCTGATTGACATAGCTGGCAGTTCCCTTCGTGTCTGGCTAAGCAGAATTCCCCCTGCAAAACCAGGATGCAAAACAAAGAACAGACATCAGTGTAGAAAGGAAGGCAGAACAAAACAAAACCAAGAGAGAAGCAATGTTGTTTGCTGAAAATATTTTTAAATTTTTCAAAAAGAGAGAGCAAACCTTTAAAAGATTGTTTTAATCTTCTGTGTTCCTTTTTCTTCCCTCTTCTCTTTCTAGCCATTCTTTCCCCACCCCACCCCCCAATCCCATACACACTGCTTTTTGGCTTTCATTTCTCCATCTGCCTTCTTCCTTGTATTTTTTTCCCTGAGTCATAAACATTTTATCAGTAAGAAGTCTTCCTATTTCTGACCTTCCTCAGAGCCAAGCATTTGTTTTATCTTATTTATTTTTCCACCTGGAGGGTAAAATCATGATTGCATCAAGTGAAATTGTGAGCAATTATTGTTCTGCCTCCTTCCATTTAAGACTTGTCTTCCATTCTTCTACGAAAAACTAGGTTTCATGGTACCCCCAATTCTACCACATGCAGGAGACAGCAGTCCCAACCTAAATTACTCTTCACCAAAATTTTGTCACATGATGAATGGCTCTCTACTTTCCCTCTATTTGAATATCTATTGGGTGGATCATTTGCCTAAGAAGTTTCTCTCAGTTTTCCATCATACTGCAAAAGATCATTTAAAATTACGTTCATTGAAGTGTTAGTAACTAACTTAATATATCAAACCTTTGGTAGATAGAGTCCTTTTAATATTATTAAGGCAAAGAAACAAATATATAATGATAAAAAATCAGGCCTCAGCGACAGGCCTTCTGAATTATTTTCTGATTTTATAATGCAAACATCTATAATGGGTAGAACAGAAGTCTGTCCTATGTATCAGAGTCCTAAAACTTCCTAGTCCTCTTTTCCTTGTACTAATTTTGCATTAAAGTTGAACTTAATACTCATTTTTATGTATTTAGTTTTTCTGAACTTTCAGAAGAGGCTTAGCTTACATAGCTTTTTTTTTTACCTTCACAGAGAATTCTCTTATGTTATTTTTGTGTATGGTTAGAAAGTGTATAGTATATCTGATAGAGGACTTACATCCAGAATACATAAAGAATTCTTAAAACTATGAAAACAAGCAACCCAATTTAAAAATGGCAGAAGATTGGGGCGCCTGGGTGGCTTAGTCGGTTAAGCGTCCGACTTTCGCTTAGGTCATGATCTCGCGGTTTGTGGGTTCGAGCCCCGCGTCAGGCTCTGTGCTGACTGCCAGCTCAGAGCCTGGAGCCTGTTTCAGTCTGTGACTCCCTCTCTCTCTGACCTTCCCCTGCTCACGCTGTCTCTCTCTCTCTCTCTCTCCTAGAAATAAATAAAAATATTTTTAAAAAATGGCAGAAGATTTAACAGATTTCATCTCATCAAGAAGATCCATGGATGGCAAATTCTAGGTGTACAGAGATAGGATATAAAGACGCTCAATTTCATTAGTGATTAGGGAAACACACCATTGAAACTTTGAGATATTATGACATACCTATTAGAATGGGTACAATAATAAACATTGACCATGCCAAATGCTGCTGATGATGTGGAGGACATTGAAGTCTTCATACAGTGCTGGTGGGAATTATAAAATGGTATAACCTCTTTGGAAAATAGTTTGGTAGTTTCTGAAAAACTTAAATGCACACCTGCCTCTATGACCTAGGCATTCTACCCATTGGTATTTACTCAAAAGAGGGGAAAGCATATATCCACTCAAAGATTTATACATAAAAGGTCATAGCAGCTTTATTTAAAATAGCCCCAAACTGGAAACAACCTAAATACTCATCCACTGGTGAATGGATAAACAAATTGTGACATATCCACGCAGTAGAATACTACTTAGCATTAAAAAAGAATGAACTAATGTTATATACATGCAACAACATGGGTAAATCTCAAAACAATTACACTGAGGAAAAAAAGACAGAAAGAAAAGGGTAAAACATCATGATGTAGCTTACATAAAACTCCAGGAAAATGCAAACAAATCTATCGTGACAAAAAGCAGATCAGGATTACCTAGAAGGGAGCAGAGTTTAGTAGGAGGGATAGATCACAAAGAGGCATAGGAAACCTTGGGGGTGATGGAAATGTTTACGATCTCAAGTGTGGTGATGCTTTCACATGTCAAAATTTGTCAAATGGCACACTTGAAATATGTGGATTTTATTGTATGCCAATTATACCTCAATAAGAATAAATAC
This sequence comes from Hyaena hyaena, assembly GCF_003009895.1. Lineage (NCBI taxonomy): Eukaryota > Metazoa > Chordata > Mammalia > Carnivora > Hyaenidae > Hyaena > Hyaena hyaena. The sequence goes on along the minus strand of NW_024081765.1, from coordinate 171,289 downwards.
AGTGACTTGCCTTATGATACTCCTTTTCTCTGTTTCCCATCCCTACATTTAACTGATGCTTTCTTTCCCTTTTCTATTAAATTTTGATTCTGCTTCCAGAAGTTTCTCCTCACGGTGGGACTCCATCCTGAAAGGGAGCTCTTGCATCAGTTTTGAGAGTATGTGGCAGATTGGCGAGGGCCATGGAGCCCTTGAACTTCTTGGTTATTGGGGCAGTGTCAGCTTCTGCCCTTTAGGGACCTGCCACACTGCCAAGCAGCACCCTTTGTACATTTGGGGTTTCTCTTCTCAACCCATTGTTTCTTTGTCCGCTTCCTCTCTCATTGACATAACCGGCATTCAGATACTGTGGCCGCACGTGGTTTATCCCTGTCCACTTGTCTTTTGGGATTCATTGAATTGCCTTTTCACTTAGTTTTATCCCAAGACCTGTCTATGAGCTTTTGGTTTTGCTGTCTTTTTCTGTTTTTATATAGATTAGGGAAATTCCAAAAACTACACTGGCCACTGCTGTCTCTGTCTTCTTAGAATCTCTGATGGATGGTCTTTTGAGATTTTCAGATTCTTTTTATAAAATTTCTTTCTTGTTCTGCTGACAAAAATTAAACACAGTGCTTTCACGAGGCATCACCTACTGAAACTGGTTGTTTATTCAAGTAATATTTGTTGAGTGCCTACTTCATATGCCAGGCACTATTCCAGGCTTTGCTGCCTGCATGGGGCTTTAATCCAACAGGAGAGACAAACCAACACATAAAATAAGTAAAATACATGGACATGGTCTGAATATTTGCATCCTCCCTCCCCCAAATTCATATGTTGAAATCCTAATACCCAAGAAGATGGTATTAGAAGGTACAGCCTTTGGAAGGTGACTAGGTCATGAGGGCCCTGTTATTAATACTGGGTTTAGTGCTCTTATTTAAAAAAAGGAGAGGGGAGGCAGAGAACTCCGTCACCTCATCTACCATGGAAGGTGGTGTCTATGAACAGGCATCAGGCCCTCACCAGCCACCAAATCTGCTAGCACCATGATTTTGAATTTCACAGCCTCCAAAACTACCAAAAATAAATGTTCGTTATTTCTAAGCTACCCAGGTTATGCTATTTTTGTTATATCAGCCTTAATAGACTAAGACATCTATGTATAATAATATATCAGTTTTTAAAATTATCAAGTCTAAGTGATTAAAGCCCAGGTAACAGATGATGTGATTTGAGAAGAGCATATAGAATTAAGAGAAACAGAACCTCCAATCATATTCAAATTTTAGACGCAGTATTAAAAAAAGAAGTTATGAAACAGACTGAGAAAGAAAAAATCAGAGAGATGGAAGTAGGCCAGGATTATAAATCAAAATAGAAAACAGTTTATTAAAGGAGGGAGGTCCAAAATTTCTACTTCATAGAGCATGTCCATGAAGAAAGGAGAGAGACGGGGCAATAGCAGAGAAAGAACACATGGGGTGCCTGGGTGGCTCAGTCGGTTAAGCATCCGACTTCGGCTCAGGTCATGATCTCACTGTTCGTGGGTTCGAGCCCCTTGTTGGGCTCTGTGCTGACAGCTAGCTCAGAGCCTGGAGCCTGCTTCAGATTCTGTGTCTCCCACTCTCTCTGCCCCTTTCCTGCTTATGCTCTCTCTCTCTCTCTCTCTCTCAGAAATAAATAAAGGATTAAGAAAAAAAAATTTTAAAAAGAAAAAGAACACAAACTCTCAGCAGTGTGTTTCGTTAGGGAGAGAGAAAGTTGGTGGTTTTGGTTGTAATGAGGGAGCAAGAAGAAGAGAGACACTATAAAGGACTAGTGATTTATGCGGCACTAGAATCCTATATGGAGTACATTCAAAAGTTTCCCAGCAAGCTTTCTTTGATGGAAGTAGGGTCAGTCCCCGTGCTAGGCCTGGGGTATATAGAGATGTAAATTCCATCTTCTTCTGCCCCATGAGATATTCACAGTCTAGTGAAAAGGATAAGAAAATGGACTTAATTTATCAATTACATTAACTATCTTAAATTGCTGCATCTTCATCGTGTACTAGATTGTAAACTGTTTGGTGGAATTTTATAACTGCAAATAGCTTAGCAAATATCTGGTCTCCTTTTCACATGATAAATATTAATCAAAAAGTTTAAATAGCTTGTCTAAGGCTGCTAGAGCTCATTAATGGAAGTTTCCCGATTAGGACAGAGTGTCCAGACTCCTCGGAATCTTTTTACTTAAACAGCACAACACCTTACTAAAAGCATGCTTATTTATCTTATTTTTAAATACCCTGTGCATGTTTTAAATATTTAAAATCTAAATGATCAGTTCCAGAAAAAAAAAAAAAAAGCAGACTTGTATAAATCTGAAACCACCCTGCTACCAACATCTAGAAATAATGGAAAAACACAACAAAATTTCTAATGCATGTCTAAGTTTGAAAGAAAAAAGGAAAATCCCAGGTGGCAAGAACCAGGAAACTGAAAGCCCTAACTGTAATCACATGAGATGACTTTGCCGCTGCCCTGGGGCAGGGTCCTCTGGTTTGGCAACAGCCAGCAGCTCAAGGTTGCAAAGCACACGAGACAAGATGTTGGGTCTATATGATGCAAGGTATTAGAACTGAAACTAAGCATGAAGTAGGGACTTTTGAAGCCACACCCTCAGAGAAAAGGATAATTGAAAGAAAATAGACCACCACCCAAGGGAGATGACAAGGAAGCTTGTCTATGGGCTCTGGGAAAAGAACCTGAAAAAAAATCCCCAGCCTGCAACTTGCACAGATTTAAATACTGAGTTTGTACGACCTTCATAGTTCACATGTCCCCAAAATTGAGAAATTAACAAAAAATTAATTTTTTCCTAGGGACACAAGGCAGATATATATAATAAAACCATTCTGAACAAATACTTCTTAAGTCCGGAAGGCAGAGAATTCATAGACACACACACACACACAGTACCACTGAAGATGACCTAATGGTTGAAACTTACAAAGCACACATAACCAAGAGTTAGCAACAAAAAACAATGGGGAGTTTAACTTTTTCTAACAAATGTTGTTGGTTGCCAAGCCAGTATGCTTTGGGTCTTGGACTGCATTTACATTAACTCCCAACTGAAGGTATCTGCATGTCTGCCTGAGGGCTATCTCTAAATTTTTTTTTAATGTTTGCTTATTTTTGCGAGCGAGACAGAAAGACAGAGTGCAAGTGGGGGAGGGGCAAAGAGAGAGGGAGACAGAATCTGAAGCAGGCTCCAGGCTCTGAGCTGTCAGCACAGAGACCAGTGCAAGGCTGGAACTCACAAACCATGAGATAATGACCTGAGCAGAAGTCCAGAAGCCTAACTGACTGAACTACCTCCTGAGGTGCCTCCTGAGGGCCCTCTCTAAATCAGCTCAGCAGCCTGTCCCCACAGCATAAGTTACACTGTCCTTGAATAGAGCAGGCTACAAGTTCCAAGGAGGTAATAGCCATAGATAGAGAAGCCCTCAACCAATGACTAATATGTAAATATCCCAGCTCCCTTGCTTCTGGGCAAGAGAAGGAGGTGTGATAACTCTGAAACTTGTGTTCTAGATGTTTCCCACACATTTTCTTCACCTCCCAAATAAGCCACTTGCACTTGAATCTACTCAAGGTCAACTTCTGGAGAAAACAGAACTAATAAAAGAATAGAACAACAATTTGAATGAGAATATAGAACAAATATATTTAAAAGTGTTAAAACATAAAAGAAGGAATAGAAACTGTAAGTCAAGAACTAAAGTTATAGACAAAATAAGCAGTTTTGAAAAAGAAATTAATAGAAGTTTACAGAATAAAAGTTGCAATTGTTAAAACTTCTATGAATGAGTTTAAGAAAAGGTTAGGCGTAAATATGAGTCAATTAGTGACCAAAAGCATGAGCACTGGGTGTTATATGGAAAGCAACTTGACAATAAACTATTTGTAAAAAAAAAAAAAAAAAAAAAAAGCATAAGTCTTGGGAAATTAACAACCAATACATCCCAGAGAGTAAAAGAAAAAAATCAGTGAAATATATGAATAAATACATGAAAGTTTGAGGTATAAACCGAAAAGTACCAATATACCTCCTAAATGGAATAGATTAGTATTCAAAGATAGAATAGCTTAGAGTTTTCTAAAATTAAAGAAAGAGAAGAAAGCCCAGATTTAAGAAACACTAGTCCCGAGCAGGATATATGAAAATAAATTTACACTTAGGCACATTCCCAGTGAAATTGCAAAATTATCAAAGAGTGAAAGCATATAAAGCAACCAAAGAAAAGAGTGCATATATGAAACTATCCATTATAAGCACAGCAAATTTCTCTTAATAGCAACTATAGTCATTAAATTACATTTTCAAAATGTTAGGAGAAAATAACTATTGACTCCAACTTCATGCCCTTCAGTTAAACTATTCCTCAAGAGCAAGGGCAAAATAAAAATGTTCTTCAGGGGTGCTTGGGTGGCTCTGTCAGTTGAGTGTCCTATATCGGCTAAGGTCACCATCTCAAGGTTTGTGGGTTCAAGCCCCGCATCTGGCTCTGTGCTGACAGTACAGAGCCTGGAGCCTGCTTCGGATTCTGTGTCTCCTTCTCTCTCTGCCCCAACCCCACTCAAGCTCTGTCTCAAAAATCAATAAACATTGAAAAAACTTTTTAGAAATGTTCCTCAGATGAACAAAAACTATGGTGGTCTGGCCATTCACAGATCCTCCTTAAAAGAACTAGCAAAATTTAGACTTCAGAAAGAAGGAATTACAGAAGAAAACAAATACAGGAATGCAGGAAGCAATAGTGGTCAAGTTAATAGGTAAATATTTAGGAAAACTGGAGTAAATATGGAATGTCAGAAGTAATGACCATTTAGTTAAAGAGAGGAGCTAAAATCAAGGCTGTAGCATATTAGATGGGGATGGTAATAGCAGTTAAAATACTCTAATTATCTTGTATTGCTTGAAAGAAAAATAGATATACTGATCATCCTTAGAGTTTCTTAAGTCGAACATGCATATTAAAAATGTCAGGGGGCACCTGGGCGGTTTAGCCGGTTAGGGGTCCAACTTCAACACAGGTCATGGTCTCACAGTTCATGAGTTTGAGCCCCACATTGGGCTCTCTGCTGTCAGCATAGAGCCTGCTTCAGATCCTCTGTCCCCTACTCTCCATTCCCTCCGCCACTCATGCTATCTCTCTCTCTCAAAAATAAACATTAAGAAATATTTTTAATATCAGGATAACCACTAAAAGAAATGAAAATAGGAGAGGAGAAGAGGAGAAAATAGGAAAAATAAGCTTTGTCAATCCCATATAAAACAAGGAAGGAGAAACAATGAACAAAAATACCCACAGAAATCACCAAAGATGCTGTGAACATACACACGCACACACGTATCAGTAATCACAATGCAAGTAAATGGACTAAAAGATGCTCAGATTGGACTTTTAAAATCTAGTTGTGTGATAGTTTAAATTTTTTTCAATGTTTATTCATATATGAGAGACAGTGCATCAGCAGGGGAGGGACAGAAAAAGAGGGAGACACATCTGAAGCAGGCTCCAGGCTCTGAGCTGTCAGCACAGAGTCTGACATGAGGCTGAACTCATGAACTGTGAGATCATGACCTGAGCCGAAGTCAGATGCTTAACTGACTGAGCCACCCAGGCACGCCTAGTTGTGTAATAGTTTAAAGAGACTCGAAAATACTACAGATATAAGACAAATAGAAAACGAAAGGTAAAATGGGGTGTGTGTGTCTGTGTGTGTGTGTAGCATATATATATATACACGCATCTTTTAATGTTACTGGGGCACTTGGGTGGCTCAGTGGGTTAAGTGTCCAACTCTTGATTTCGGCTCAGGTCATGATTTCACAGCTTGTGAGTTTGAGCACTGTGTCAGGCTCTGCACTGATAGCATGGGGCCTGGTTGGGATTCTCTCTCTTTCCCTCTCTCTCTGCCTCTCCCCTACTCCTTCTTTCTCCCCTACCCCCCAAAATAATAAATAAATAAATGAAAAAATTTAAAAAATATTACTAGTAGTTTAGAAAGTAAAGAGACCATGGAAATTTTGAGAGAATTACATTGTTTGTATCAGTTAGCTATTGCTCTATTACAAACCACCTCAATGTTCAATGACTTAGAACATAAAGATTTATAACTGCTCATGAGTCTCATCTCAGCTGGGAACTTGTGCTGGTATCAGCCAGGATCAGCTGGTCTTGCCTAGGCACACTCATGCATCTATAGTCAATGAATGGGTTGACCGGGGGTTGCTGGTCTAGGATAGATTCATTTGAATGTCAGCTCTTGGGGTTGGTGAATGGGCCATGTCTCCCATCATCTAACAGGCTAATCTTAGTTGCAAGATGCTAAAGGAAAGATGCACAAAGAACTCTCAAGGCCTGGCTAGATTTAGAAGAGGCACACTGTCATTTCTGATTCATTCTACTGGCCAAACCCAATATAACAATGAATAAAATCATAGAAATTTCCCTGAAAAAATAGAGTTTATGGAACTTGATGGATCTCTGTGCTCTATATTCAATACCATACGTCAGGATGTCAGTGGCCAATACAAAAGATATCTGGTGAAAGAAGAAATCAGATTGATTTAAAAATGCAAACTATCAGTGAATATCTCAAGATGTGAAGCGAAATTAGTGAGGATAAAAACTGAAGGACATTAACAGCGGAGGTGGGGTGGGTGGGGATTTTTTTCCCCTGAAATCACCTGCATGCATTGCTTTCTAGACTATGAAAACATCCTACTTCCACTTGCCTACCACACAATCACAGCCACTTTCTTGTAAAATATGTCCTCTCCTTTCTTATATTCAAGAAACAGCTGCAACACATGCATTTCAAATGGTATGGTGGTTTTCCCTCCATCAACACAGTTTTCAAAATGAAAAGAATTTCAAATTGTTCTGAACTTCTTATTATCATACTTTCTTGCTGTTTTTGAATTTAATCTTCCTAATTTAGCTGAGAATTACAGAGTAGGCCGGCACATTCTCTAAGCAGTTACGTCTAGGGGATCCCATAAAAGAGTAACACTCTTAAGGACCATCAGAATTTTGGATTAACTAACTAGTTTCTGAGAAAATAAAAGGTCAAAAACAGCTGAGCATGTCAAACTAGATTGAAATCCTAAGTACTTAACCCACTCAGGTACAGAAAAATACGATGTGGACCACAGTACATATATGTAGTCATCGTTATTATTTTCTAAACACCTGTACAACTCATTTGAGCAAATAACGATACTAGAGGAAATAATCTGAAAGATTACAGAAGAGAAACATCTGACATATTTTAGGAGGTGAAATCTGAGACTAGCAAAAGTGCTTTCCAGCTTATTCTGTATTTAAAAAGGATTTCCATTTTCGTTTCCTCAATATACTTTTAGAATAGCAAAGGAAATACATATACTCGTGTTAGATAGGAAAATGGAAATCTGAAAGAGTAAATAGACTTAATCAGGGTCAAACTTTAGGATTCAATGCTTCTGTTATTAGTAAAGACAGCACAACCTTCTGACCTTCTTTGTCCTGATGATTACAATATTACAAATGTAATTCCATCCCTTAGGAGTCTCCCCAACTTACCTGGGTCTGATTGTTGAGTTTACAAATTGAGAGATCCAGCAAGAGGCTATGTCCCTTCTTGAATAGATTCTCAGTGTGAGGCAAAGAAACAAAACTACTTATCTATATTGAATATTTGTACATTCCCTAAAAATCATTGATTTTAGTTTCTTAGTACCAGAGGCACATGGGGCTAGAGGCAAAATAACATACTGCCTGATTAAAAGATATTACAGGGGTACCTGAGCGTCTCAGTTGGTTAAGCGTCCGACTTTGGCTCAGGTCATGATCTCGTGGTCCGAGGGTTCAAGCCCCTCTTCAGGCTCTGTGCCGATGGCTAGCTCAGAGCCTGGAGCCTGTTTCGGATTCTGTGTGTCTCTCTCTCTTTGACCCTCCCTAGCTCATGCTCTCTCTCTCTCTCTTTCAGAAATAAATTTAAAAAAGAAAAATAAATAAAAGATGTTACAATGATGCTATTCTTTTGAGAACTTTTTGCTTTAATTTAGCTCTTGATAAGAAAGAAATCCATGCTAAAAGGAGAAGAGAAAATAAGTGTCAAAGCTTTGACTTGAATTTTGGCAATAAATCATGCCCTTTAGGCCAGTTAATATCATGAATATCTAATAACCTCAATGCCCTCTTTTACTGCCTTGGGAAGATGAGGCTCTGCTAAATATTTATAAATGGCAATTGTCTATATAAACTATGCTATTTTCTGGTATGGGAGAAGGCAAATGAGATTGAGCTATAAGTAAATAAATAAATAAAATAAAAGCACCAGCTTGCTTTTCCCAGGAAGGTATATCCTGGGACCTTTGGCACTTTTCTGTTTGCTATTTCTATATTAAGCTCACCTTGAGCTAAAACACTGTGAGACAAAAACAACAACGACAACAGCACGAAGCATGCAGAATGGTAAAGAAGGGAAGAGGGCCATGTCATTAGTCTGGGATCCGTGAAACAGAAATCAGAGTATATAATCTAGTTGGAGAGAGAACATGTATACACATGAAGTGATTTATCAGATGTGATGGATTGATTCTCGGTAAATGTAAACTAATATGCACAACGCTTCCATTAACCAGTACAATTAGACAATTAGCATGGGCTGTAATTAACCTCATTTTCTCATTCATGTGTGTTTAGTTTGGCGGTAGAGGGGAATGAAGCACCACACAAGTGCATTTTTATTGTTTAAAAATTTCCAAAATATGGTTTTGAACCTTTGTTGTTCTAGCAAGTAAAATATAGTTACAGTAGCATTGGATTTGGGGTTTTCTAGGATAGCTCTCATTTCAAACACTTGACCTCACAGCTTCCATTAAATCTGTCATTCAGGATTTTGCAAAGACTTGAGGTTATCAAACTGAAGACCAGCAATCTCTTATCAGAGCTACAGATTAAGAAATTATAATAGACTGCCATCAATGCATATAATGAACGAACATACTTCATGAGTTTCTTTTATGAAAAATATAAGTTCATTTTATTAATATACTTTTCTTAAAAAATAAAGCATATCAAAAAGATTACAGTTTGTCCACGATACTAGTTAATTGGTCTACCAAAGAATTAATAAATACAGGGAAAACATTTTTAGAAACCAAATCAGACTTAATGCAGTTAATATAGACATTGGACTTGAGTCCTAACTATGAAAATGTAACCCAGCATTTTTGATACATGAACATATTCATATAACATCATGTCAATCAATATAGGTTAGTTCACTCAAAAAGTTTCTTCCTTGCCTTCCCATTTTCTAAAAATTGGAAAACTGAATATTCAATTACTTAGCCTCTCTTGTAAGTAGGCAGCCAGGTGACACAGTTCTCCACACTGAGAGGTAGGCAGAACTCTGCTAAAAGGGCTTCCCTTCCAGAATAAAAGCACAAAGTGTCACAAAGAACTGTTTCCCCCTTTTTTCCTGCTTGAAATACAGACAGGATGCCTGGAGGTTCAACAGTCACCCTTATACCAATGAGTCAACCCAGTAAGAAAAAGCGAAGATAACCCCAGCGATGTTGGCCCTGGTGTTGTAAAGCTGCTACATTGTTGCCAGAAAGGAATCCTTTGTAGCTCTTGTTGATGCAAGATCAAAAAACTCCCGAAAACCAAAAAAACAAAAACCAACAACCAATAAATACTCTTTTTTGAGCTATTGTTTATTCTGGTTCTTACAACTGACCACATTCCTAACTAATGGAAGTGTCTTCTATTTTTACAAAGTTTCACAGGAGCACTTTCCCTTTTACTATTATCTCATTGATTCTAACCACAGGTGTGCAGTCGGCTAAGCAGTGGTAGTCATAGAACTAGTGACAATAATAATTAAAAAAATAACAATAATAGCAGCTTAGATTTATAGCACTTACCATGTGCTGCCAGTATGCCAAGTGTTTTATAAGGTTTTATCACATAAAAGCCCTAGTCTTTTGAAAGCACTTTAAAATTTTTTTAAACTATTAGTTTCAAGGCATACCAGAAGTCATTCTTATATACTTAGCAAATTCAAAGTGCAAATAATTCACAGGCAATTTTCAAATGTTTCCCCCCCCCAAAAATGTTAATAAGAGACATCCTAGTTCTGTATATTTTAAAAGAGGACATTCTTCCTTAAACTCTGCTCACTGAACTGGATTGGATGCCGTCCCTCTGCTCCCGCTACACCATTTCAACATCTCCATCACACCTTTGTGTGTGATGGATCACTATTTTAGTGATCTATCTCCCCAACAAGATTTTCTCATGCATCTTTGTATTGAGTGCAGCTAGCTTGCTTCATATAACCTTGCAGGTATTCAATAACTATTCATCCAGTAAACAAATAAAGAAGCTTTTAAAATATTATCTTTGACCTTTTTTCTTTTCAGTTTATTTATTTATTTTGAGAGAAACAGAGAGAGAGAGAGAGAGGAAGCATGAGTGGGCTGGGGGAGAGAGAGGGGAAAGAGAGAATCTGACGCAGGCTCCGTCCTGTCAGCACAGAGCCCAATGTGGAGCTGTAACTTGGGAACCAAAGTGATCATGACCCAAGCCAGGATCCAGAGTCAGATGCGCAACTGATTTTTTTTTTCTGTAATAACTCAGCTCTCACCCTTCAGTCATCACTGGGTTATGTTGTCCTTTATTTCTGCCTCTCACAACAATTGTTTTCAGATCTGAAGAGGTCTTATAGCAACTTGATTTTGTGATTCTAGGGACTGATACACGTCCAAGATATTAGCATATTTGGGTTAATTTATGTAAAAACAATGAGTGTCTAATGTTCCTTCCCCTCTCTAAAGAAAAGGGATCTAAAACAGTTAGGAAATTTTATCGTGAGTCAGAGTATTTGTTTCACTTAAGGGATTATCATTTCAAACACAATCATTAATATTATCTGTTCATGAAGCACATTTGAAGTCCAGACTATATGTCCAAAAAGTGAAACATTTGTCCTTTCAGCTAAGACTTCTCTATATCAATTGCTTTTTCCATAATCAAAATAATAGCAGTAGTTTTTCCAATGTTAAAATATAGAAACATATATACATGCATGTATACATGCATACAAATATGTGTACATGCATGTACAGACACATGCACTTGTATGTGCACAAACACATGTCCATATATATACATACAAACATGCCTTGTGTACATACAAGCACATATATATATATATATACATACAATTCTGTAAAAATATTTGGCTCCCTAATGTGTGTAGAATAGACAAAACTCTTCAATTTCAATCTCAAAACATTCCCAAATGCTTAGCCTCAAATCCTTTAAATGAATACTTTGTATTCACAAGGTCTGCTGCACTTGGCCTTTATATTTACCACCCTCATATACCTTGTATATTGAGAAATAAACAAAATTATTTAAAATTCAAGGAATAATATTTGTGTCTTTGATAAGTGTATTCTTGGAAATAATCTCATTATTCTAGCTATCAACACATAAGGTTTTAAGCGAAGGGTTACATAAATGTTATTGGTCTGTGTCTTGTTTAGGCCATTATCAGCTTGTAATTATATGTTTCTTAAAATGCATTGAGTCATTAGATCAATAAAGACAAGAGGAACTAAGAAAAGAAAATTGTTATTGCTATAATTATGCCATGGGTCTGAAATGCTACCTGTGAACAGATTTTTGGGTGAAAAAATTCAGTTATAAAATGATGGTTGCATGTGGTGAAACTGCACATGTTTGGGATTATGTTATATAAGGCAACAAAATTGTGAGCATCATCTTTCCTTTCTTCTGAGCAAGCAAGATCCCCAAAGTAGCTTTGAGGATACTTTATTTATGGGCCTGCTAGTTCAGGAGCCACACACCGATTCATCATGCTCCTGCTTTGTGCCATCTGTTATAAATAAATATCCCTGCCTGCAACTTTCTGTCGGGGCATGTGTTTACTGTTATGCAGATGAATGCAATATGGGAAGACATTAAAGCTAAAAAAGAGAAAAATTGCTTATGAAAATGTCGATCGAACGTATATATTCCTACTACTTGTATACAGAGGTTCAGATCACATGAAGGCCAATAGCCCAAGCAAGCTCTGACTCAGAGTTCCCCCTCGAGCTTGCATCTCGCGGGGGCAGAGGTGCAAACAGGCAGGAACAACAGGGCTGGGTTAACAAAGAAGTGCGGGGCAGACAGGTAATGTGGGAACAGTGTTAGAGAGTTTGGAAGGCAAGGCGGCAGTCAGCGCTCAAGCTCAAGAGTGAAGAAAAGCTTCCGGGGACCCTTGAGAAGCAGAGTGACATGGTCGGAGTTCTCAGGAAGCAAAATAATTCTGAGAAGTGCGTAGAAAATGTTTGAAGGCGAAAGAGCCTGGAAGGTTGGGAATGAAGCCGGGCAGGAAAAAAAAAAAGAAAAAAAGAAAAAGAAGAAAAAAGAAACGATGACAGTGACTCCAGGAGTAAAGCACCATAAACAACCTCCGGAACCGGTTACTGACTTCTCACGCACTCTGGGGCAGTGGAAGGCCCTCTCTCCCGCAGGACCTTACACTGCCCCACCACCTTCCCAGAACTGCCGCAGACCGAGACTGGGAAGGAGTCATCCGCAAGGACAGAACAAGGTGCGTCTACCACACACTACGCTGCAGTTAAGTAGACAGAGTCTTCTGTAACCCCTTACTGCGACAAGAAGACATAAGCCCCAGAAAAATCACAGGAAGCGATCCAGTGCTGAGAAAACACCTCATTGACTTACTAAAAACCTGAACCAGCCTTTTTCTCCAAATAAGAACAATGAAATTGGGACAAGCAATCTAAAAGACGTCTATTTGACTTTGGTTGCTTCAACCGCTTATACTATGTACAAATAACCATATAGCATAACGTTGTGATTATTTTTCACTACCTGGAATATCAAAAACATCACTGTTTCAGTGGTGAAGTAGGGAAATTTGGTATTTATTCTGGGTAACTTTACCTTAAAAATCTATTTACAATCATGTTTGTTTTCTTCATGCTATAAATTAAAAAATGGTATAAGTTGGCTGTGAATTTACTAGAAGTTCTTATGGTCCAGGTAAAATGTTTTACTTGGTAAATCTATATAAGGAAAGAATACCTCTAAATTAACTTAAGAAAATAAATGATTTCCTGACTTCGAGATAAACTACAACCCTCATCCCCAGGGTGTCATTAAAGACTTGATGCATTTTCCAAAGAATATTTTCAAAAGCCTATTCTATTGGCATTTTAATATTCTGCAATGTTGTCTGTTAGTCATTTTATTATTTCCTTTAAAGATTTAATTCAATTCTCTTTGATGCGTTTCTCAGAAGATTAATTGTCTCTATTATTTATTTTTAAAATAAGCTTTCTCCTTGAAAACAGGGCCTGATCATTTCCTCTTTTATTGTATTTAAATATTTCTGCTTAGAAATCAGAGTTCGTGGTTGAATTTGAATTAAGAAAGAAAAGAATACCTTTCATTAGGAGCAAATATCATCACTCTGACCAATTTGTTTGGCTCACGGTATTTTCCAATTTCAAAATTTTCCAGAATCCTAATTTAAAACTGCTTTTGATAAAAAGCAAGTTACTGACATGAAAGAACCTATTATATATCATACTGCTTCATTTGGGGTTCTAGAAATTGCTAAAAGTGGTAAGCACTAATTATAGGCCAACTTAATAAATGCACAATAATTACACTTCTAAATCATGATTTAAATAGATTTACAGGTAAGGACTATAGACATTACCTGTGTATTCCTCCACCTGGCAGCTACATATTAGAAAGAATTTTTTAAACAGAACATTAAAAACGGCAGAGTGTGTCATACGTTTAACTCTAGCTCTCATTTAAGCTATTGTACTGGCAGTTATTGGACTTGAACTTTACACTAAACAAGATTCACGCTTGAATAAAGTCGAGTCTACATGAGCATCTGGGGCTAAACATAAAAAAGAAGGTTGGTTTTGAGGGGGCAGTGCAAGTTTCACATCTTGGTATTTCTACTTTAACAATCAGTCTGATTGTTTCTTATTTCCTTTCTACCTGAACTGTTTGCCGGAGAGAAGAAGGCAAATAATGGAACTGATAGTAACTTTCCAGTGAGTAAGAACAGTCCCCTCTATCTGGGAGGAAGAATGTCAGGTCTGCAAAAGCCAAATGATCCAAAGCACCCAAGAGGAAAAACACCCAGCGTGACTCCAGCACCTTGGGTCTCCTCCCCAAATAAACCCAGTGCTGCTATCAGTTTTGATAAGCAGGCTTTCCTCACCCATGAGGCTATAACATGATAATGTCATTCAATAACCCTCACACCCTTTCCTGCTATTTGTCCAGCACAGGAAACTGAGGATTTTCTTGTCGTGTGGACACAGCGGAAATATCTAGCCAGCAAATACTGACCCTTGCATGCAAACAAACCCATATCCTCTTTCCGCCTGACAACTTCCTTCCTGCATGCTAAGAACAATCTACCCTTCATTTTTTTTTTTCCGGACTTTATACTGACTACTCTGAAAGCCCTTGGGGAGAAGACCAATGTAAACTTCCACTCAACAGCTGGATTCTCAGACAAATAGGCTGATGCTGAACATGGTTGAAGGCACTGACGATGCCCTCTAAATATGGTGATAGTGTAAGAAAACGGTGTCTACATACCACAAACAGACATGTGCTTTGACAATTGCCTGAAGAATTTGGCCTGGCTGGACAATTTTGCTAGGTATTTCAGACCAGAATCTAAAATATTTAAAACTATAGGCCAGAAAGTTCTCTTCTCTAGCTAAACTGAAGAACTGGACCTTCAAATTTGGGAAGTTAAGACACAGACATTTAGACCTGGAAAGGCCGAGGATATTATAGTCACACATCCAAATTAGCAGCTAAATCCATTTTTGTGCAACCCAGTGCCAGAGTTGGCTTGCTAGAGATATTAAAAATCACTATTCATCCCTGAATTAAGTAGTAAGACCTGGTGAGGTAAGTTAATCACACCTCATACCTCAAGCAAGGACAATGTATTTCTTTTGGAAAGACTGAAAGCTTAAGCCTGATAGACAAAAACCTAGTGCACATTGGGTATATTTATTATCAGAAAAACTTCTTGGTATTTAAAAGACAAAAACCCCAAATTCGGAGGGGAAAGAAAGTGACTACACAGAGTGTTTATTCTTGTAGAATGTAGAATTTCATCCTCTTAGAATGTGATGGTTTATAATGGGCAAGCTTAAAGACCCCATTTAATATCATCAATAATTTTCTTTGGTTTAAAACGTTTTACTTTCTGAACAAACCTAGTATGAGGATATGCCTATGCAGCCAAAGCTCAGGAGCGTATAGCAGGGAGAAGAAGAAGGCTATCTGTTGAAAGCGAGGCTGCCAAGCCTGAAGTCTGTTATCACCAGCTGCCTCTTTCCTCATATGTCCTCAAGTGCTCTCCAAAACTTCTACACATAAAATGATACCTAACAATGGCAGAGAAGAATAAACACTGCTATTTCTTTAAGGCAGTTGTCGTATTTGTAAGTAGCATTCACGACCAATCATGACCTTTTATCAAATTATCCAACTGATGAGTGTGTTTAGGTCTTTAATCCACACGTGTAAATCTCTCTAAAAATATATGACAGTAAAGGAAGTTCAAAAGTACTGAGTGTTGTCACCAGCATCTTCATGAGGGAGGGATGCAAACATGATCTTCTAGTCCTCAACCGATAATTCATTTGACTGTGCATGTTATCACCATGATCAAACAAAATAAGCATCAAAATAATATTAAAAGTATTCCAAACATTTACTGAGTGCTTCTATTTTGCCAGGAAATGTGCTAAGAGCTCTGCACGGATTATCTCATGTAAACTTCACTACAAACCTGAAAAACAGTTATTATTATTTTACAGCATCGTATTACTAGCTGATATTTCCTGAGCACTCACGATGCACAAGGCACAGTTTAATGTAGAGAACTTGTTAATCCTAACAAGAACGCTGACATAAACATGTTACTCTAACTTTTACAGATGAAGAAACTGAGATGCAAAAAAACCCAAAGTGTCTTGTCCAAAGTCATAGAACTATTAAGTGGTGGGGGTGGGCGTAGGCTCATGGAACCTGAAAGTTTAGTGCCTAAGACCTTGAGGGAGATACTTAATCTCAGGTTCCTCATCTCTGACATGGGTCTAAAAATAACTGCCCTACCCTCTCACAGGGCGGTAAAAGGACCAAAGAGGGAAAGGCGCGTGAAAAATTAAAATGGAATTTCCCTAACCCTTAATGCGCACATTTTCAGATCACCAAGGTAAATGACAGGCTGTATGTCAATTAAACATAAAAGCCACATTTCTCCTCTGTGGCTTTTTGTTCCCTCACTTCCTTTAACAATTTCTGACATTTTCATAAGCTTGTTCAAAAGAAAGAAAGCCATGCCATTTTGAGAGCAAAGAGCAATTTACTTCATAATTGATTGGGTAAAATGTCAAGAAAATGAAGAAACAGAAGGGTATTGGTGTTGGCTGCAGCTATAAAAACAGCCCAGAGTAACATGTATGCAAGTTATGGAAAAGCACTGTAAGGGAGAATCGTATGCATCTATAGTTATTTGCCAGAAAATGCTGCTTCCTCAACTCTAATATGCATCCTTGGAAGCCAAAAGGCACTGGTTTGCCCATTTTACTTCAGCCCTTTCTTTGGGAAGCATGATGTCAGAGGGAAGCCATGGAGCAGCAGAAACACTCCGTGTCACCATCGCAGGACCCCAGTCTCAGGGAGGCTCCTGCTCACACATCCACACCCACACAAGGCTCCTATCCCACAAAGGCAGCTCGTGGAAATACTAAGCTTCCCAGGAGAAAAGGCTGCCTCGAGCATATGTATGAATGCATATCACTTCCGAGTAGCCCCTCATCTAGGTTTGTGAAGATGGGCTAGAAAAGAGAGAGTTTTCAATAATTTTTCGTATTATTTGCTTCTGTTCTCCCTTCCATAAGGATGGCTGAATGGTGGTAATAGCTAATGTATATTGGGTGCCTCCCTGTTCAAGGTACAATTTACTTTATCTCTCTTAATCCTGACCATATCCCTGGATGTAGATACTGTAATCTTAAGCATGAGGAATTTAAGGAACAGAGAGGTTAAGGGTATACAACTTGTGACGGAACTGTGATACAAATACTTAGAATTTGATTCCAGTCTCTGTGCTCCAAACATGAAGGGATAGCTTCTGATTAAAGTAAAAACAACAACAACAATAACAATAAATAATCAGAAGAAAATAAACAGTGAGTTTATTTCAATCAATAAGTCAACAGATAGTTGTGCCATGCTAGGTATAAAATAGTGAATAAAACTGGAATGTCTTGCCTCTGTCAACATGGAGTTTACTGCCTAGCAAACAAAATAGATACTGAACAAATAATTTTAAGTGCATTGAATTTTATTTAGAGTTTTAAGTAGATGTCTTAATAGGGCCTTTCTGAAGGACTTTTAACCTGGTCCAGGGAATACCTAAGGAAGCAGCATTTAAATGGAAAGAGGAAGGATAAGTAAGTAGTAAGTAAAGAAAAGGAAGATGAAGAGACTTCCAGAGAGAGATAGTATTGAGTGTGTGTGTGTGTGTGTGTGTGTGTACAGGAAGGAGCATTTCAATACAAACCAACTCTATACATCCCTACCCACATATTATTCATACACAGAAAATGGTATGAACGTTCTTTGTTATACAAAGATGAGTAAGGTGAAGCCACACCTTTAGAAACTCACCATCTAGTAGAAGAGACAAAGCCATAAAGAAATACAGGGAAAACAGTGGTAGGTGGCATAAGGAGACACAAACAAGATGTTAAGAAAGGGTAAAGAAAGAAATTAATATTGACATGAAGGGGTGCTTTTAACTGGTCCTTGAAGAATGGAATATCCTTCCAATTTGGTGAATGATCTACTCATCAAAGGGGAACAGATGGGAAAGTAGGGGTCAGCTAGCATGTAAAGGCTCAGCAACCCCCACCCCTAGCCCAAAGTAGGAATGAGATTCCCAAGGGGGATCAGGAGTAGCTGATGAGAATTAAGGCATGAGCTGACAGCAGACACGGCAGTATGAGAAGGGGTAAGGAGGGCTGTGCTAAGTGAATTCCTGGCATTTTCCCCATTTGGTTTTTCCCTTTCCTGGAAAGTATGGCGTTAGGAAGGCAGGCTGAACATAAAAGGCAGAGAGAAACCCAGGCAGATATCTGCACCCTTTGCATCAACATGAAAAGAACAAAGAGTTTAAAAAGAGAATGAGAAAAGACATGATCATACTTCAGGGAACAATAGCAAAAAAAAAAAATGTAGTCTGGAGAGCTTTTTGTGACTGAGAACACAGTGTGCCCAAAATGTAGTCCTAGCCATTGAGTAAGTGTAAAGAGAATCTGAAAACCCGTGAAATACACACACGAACTTCACAGAAGCAGAAAAAGTAAGATGGAAAAATAGGAATTCAGAAAAAAGAGAAGGAAAAAGCCGGAGAACTGACCCGTGACTGATAAACAATTGTCAACTCCCTAGGAGGACACACGGTAATAAATAATAGGCAGAAATACACCTGTACAATATGCCTACAATAAATAATAACAAATAACAAATATTTGTAGAATTATTTATAGTGCCTGAAGCATGTGTTTTGACATATATTATTTCAACTAATCTTGTAAACCACCTTGTGAGATAAGTATAAATCATTTCAAAATAGAATGCCAGTAGATACTTATCTATTGGGAGATAAATGGCCAAGAAATAAGATTCTAAATACCTAAATCCTGTCCTAGATGAGTCATCTCTCCGTTAAGTTCTCTGAATTAAAAAAAAAAAAATGCCCTAAGGAAGAAAGACAATTTATTACCATCTGAGGCTTTGACCTCAACATTGACTTGGGCTCTAGCCTTCTGGACTGTGGAAGATTTCTTTTGCCCTAGCAAAGTAGATTCAACTAGCGTGCAGCCAGAGCAACTCTAAAGGCCAGTCCTGCTTCCTACCACCCCCCATCCAAAGCCTGAATATTAGATACCACCATTCCAGTGGAAGAAAAATGCAATCTAGAATGCATGTGTCCATTGGAAGTGGTAGAAATCACAAAAGTGAGAGTAGCTGCCCTTGATCTCAGTCTAGACTTTAAGAACCACTGCCAAGTGACTCTCACCTGACTAGCCATGGGTAATGTGAAAAATGGCCCGTTGCCTCTACAGGGAACTTACCTAAGCTCGTGAGGTAAGGGCAAGAAGATCAAAAAGGGCCACACTCATGTGTGAGCCAGGCTTCAACCTGGCACAGCCTTTTATACCATGTCAACAAAATGAACCCAACCAAGTCATAGCGGCATTTCTCTAAGAGAAGAAGCCCTCAGCTTCTCTCTTCTACAAAGAAGTATTACTATCTCCATGTTATAGTTGTCAATGGCTTGACTAAGAATATACAATAATGAAAAATTAAACCAGAAATGGAATCCACATCTTCTACTCTAATTCCTTGCTCTTAGTTAAAACGAGAACGTTAATGTTTTATTCAATTAAGTTTTCATGATATGATTTGAATATTCACAAGTAATGCCTTAGTTTTCTAAGTCCCATCATAAAAACTCATTTTGGAGAATAGAAGTGCTTGCAGGAAAACATATATTAAACAAAAGAACAATATTGTCACTATGCTGATGTCTTCTCTGAAATACATTCGTGCCCAAGGAGGGACCAGAAACAGGACCACACCCTGATTTACAGTGCCCTGTTTGCTGCATATGAGGAGTGCATAGAGCAGCTGTCACCCTGAGTCCACGCATATCTGGTGATCTCGAAGCGGGCCCCTAGCTATCATGTTCTTCAACACCTTTGCAAACACAGGGGAAAGCCCCAATAGTTGGTAATCTTGTCCTCAGAATCAAGATTCTCTAACAAAGGACTCATATGACCTTCCAACAAGTTGGTGGGTATATATTGGAAGCCATTTTAATCTGATATTTTGTATCAGGGAAGCTTGTTTGGTTTTAATAAAAGTCCTCAATAAGGATGGATGACCCAGTACATCATTTCTCTTGCTTCTAATTTAAGAATCTGGTACATAAAAGCATAAAGAGTGTGAAGGAAATGGATCATGACCTTATGACATTTGGCATGATTTCTGAGGCAGGTGTCAGATAGGTTCATAAGCAACTATCTTGCCAAATCTTATCAAAACCTAAAAGACAAAAAGAGAAGAAAAAAATACACACTTTATAATTGACATCAAAAAGGAAGTCATTTTATTTTTAGTTCATTCGCTTTGGAGGGTGAGCCAACTAACTGGAAAGAGTCCATAATTTAACCAACATCAGATCGTCTTACTGCATTCCCCATTGAAACTTAATAAATGTTAGTTTCCAGATTTACTGACTTTACAATTTTCTCCAGTTAATGATCAGCAAGCACCTTTTATTGCTTTAAATGAAAACAAAATGAAGACCTGAAATCTCGTGATCAAGAATTGATTTCTGGCGGACAAGCAAAATTGTTTGGTCTATTTTTATGGTTGATATAATTGTATTCAAAACCCATAAACAATGTACATCCACTTCAATACTTTTTCAGCTCGTCTTTGGTCATAAACTTTAATTAAAACAAAACATCCCTTAGGTAAATCAAAGGAAGTGCCATTGAAATAATATAAACACCCGAGGAAACCTTGGGCTGTTTCCATGCTCAAGTCTGATTAGATGGAAAAGCACCAAGCACTTGTGTTAGTAGACCAACCAATAGAGTCTGTGACTATGAGAACTTCCCCTAGTATTAAAGATCTTTGGCATAGCTTCTGGGAAAACTTGTGCCAAATTTCTCTATTCCAAGAGAGGGTTTTCCACTTGGAGGCTGTGGTATCTATAAAGGCTATCTTTCATGAGCAGGGTGTCCTCTATTTAGCTGTCAGAAGGCCTGTCTATCGCAGGACTCAGACTGTCTGTCCCATTTGGCTGATGTCAGAAACTTATGCTAGAGTTATGGCAGAGAAAACATGTTTTCCATTACGCCTGCACCAAAGTGTTGATTAAGGTGGCACATGTCAGACCTGGGAGTAGCCAGCACTCAGGAACAGTATAGACCTTTTACAGATGCTGAAATTGTTTCCAGAAAATTCAACATCTCTGCTTATCTTTTTTTTCTTTCTCTTTTCTTTTTTTAAGATAGAAAAGAACCCAGAGCATTTTGTGCTTATTTTTATGCTAGTACTTTAATCATGCCTGATTTTGGTGGGACGGTACCATATTCAGACCTTTCCTTTGTGTTTGTGGTCAAAGAATCTTGAAATTGACAGATGGATTCTACAAGAGGCAAAGATTTCAATTTTTGCTTGAGATTTAGTGCTTTCCATAAAGGGTCCTTTCTATATGAAAATGATTCTTAATCTTTTTAAAATTCTTAGCTCTTTTAAAACCTGTCAAAACTATGCATTTTTTCTCAGAAAACAATTCCACAGGATCACAACACTTAAGAGTTCCTAAGCCTTAGGTTAAAGACCACTGTTCTAAAGGAGGCCAGAAGTAATCGTATAGCTGGCAGATTGAATTTTTGCTAGTCAATAGGAATAGAATCTCTTCGCCCAGCATAAACACCAATAAGGCTATGTAATTTAAACAGTAGTCAAGGGTTGGTAGATTCTTCTCATTCTGGAAGGTAGGAAAAAGAAGAGGTTATCCCAAAGGCCAGGAGCCCTTACATATAAGTCTCCTAAGGAAGACCAACTTCTTGGAGAGGATACTGGTTTCCAATGACCATTAGTGAAAACCACAACTCTTCTCTTTTAGGAGACACACAAGCAGTGTCTAAATGACTAGAGTTGCCAGATTTAGCAAAAAAAAAAAAAAAAACACAGGGCAGGGAGTTAAATTCAAATTCAGATAAATGATAAATAATTGTTAATAGAAGCATGTCCCAAATACTGCATGGGACATGCTTACACTAGAAACTATTTATTATTCACCAGACATCAAATTTAACTATATTTTAGCTAGCAGCCCTATCATGATCCAGTAACTCATAGCCAGACCACTACTGACAGTGGGATCTAGGTTTCTAATATTTTCTAAATAATAAGCGATAAGAATTACCAGGAGATACCACAGTGCCCCTGGAGTGTACTCTTGGGCTATCAGTAGTTAAAGCAAGCCAAAGTGAATAAGAGATTGATATTTATAATTTTCATTTCTCCTCTAATTATTTTACTCTGGTTCATTAACTCATTTGTTCATCTTTCTTTCACCCATAAATCCGGGTATTTTGACAGTCATCAGTCCTCAGCCCTGACTACTCTTCATCTTTTCCCACTTTGCATTTTCATGCCCCTCTCCCCTTCAGTAGCTTTACTGACAATTTCCCAATCCACACTGCTACTTGTCCCAACTCCAGACTGCTCTCTCCTGGTGTTGGCAGAAACTTGTTCCAGAAATGGACTCATTAAATCCCATAAGAACACTTCAGCCCAGCACCAAATAGAGAAGCATTGTTTGTCTTCATATTTCCTTTCCCCCTTACTCTACACTCCTACAATTAGTTACCTGAATTCCGTATAACTACCAGTTAAATATTTCCCCATTTACTATGCCATTTTGTTTTCCTTTCCCCATATCTTAGCTCAGATCCTCCTCATCTCTTTCCTGTGTTAATTGTGTTTACCTCAAATTCATCTCCCCATGTCTATTCTTTTGCCACTGTGGTGCATTCTACATCATGGTCACATCAATCTTCCTTTTCTATTTAACTATTTCATTGAGTGTCTACCACAAATATACAAATATAATAAGACTAATTTTTGCCCTCATGTAAAGTGAATTCCGATGGAAGAGGCAAAAATATACACAGATAGTTACAGAAGAATATAACCAGCCCTAGGATGGAGAATAGCACAAAGTACAGTTGTTAGAGAAGTATGTTCGGGGTTTCGATGGTGGTGGTAGAAAAAGTTTTCTGATGCTTGGATGGATGACACCTGAAGTGAATTTTCAACTAGATCAGTGTTAGTCATTAAACAGAGAGCCAGGAGCTCCAGGCAGAAAGAATATCATGTGCAAACACATAGCAATATAAAACATGTGACCCTTTCAAGAAGCCAGTAGTATAGTATGGCTGCAGCATGTAATTCTAAGAAAGAGGTGATGAGGTTGTGCAGGTAGGAGTTCCCACATAAGCCACTTTAATGATTTAGATTCTACCATGAAAGCAAAGGAGAGTCTTTTTTTTTTTTAAGTTTATTTATTTTGAGAGGGGAGAGGGATAGAGAGAGAAGAGGGAGAGAATCCCAAGCAGGCTCCACACTGTTAGCACAGAGCCCGATGTAGGGCTAGAACTCATGAACTATGAGATCATGGCCAGAGCCGAAATCAACAGTTGGATGCTTAAACAACTTAGGCATCTAGGCACCCCAGCAATGGAAAGTCTTGATCAGATTAGTATTTTGAAAAAGGTAGGAAAGGATATGAAAAGTGGTTTGTAAGTGACAAGGGGCAGAGGCAGGGGGATGATGAGAAGCTATTGCAGGGATCTCTGTGGGAATGATGAAGACCCTTACCAGCAGCAATGGTGATACTAGAAAGGATACAAGAGATATTTAGGAAGAATATTTTACATCATTTGGTGGTGGATTACATGTGGAAGGTAAGGAAAAGCATGTCTTTGATTATATGAAGGTTTTGTGAAACCTTCCATAATTCTCACTGTCTACAGTAATGATTTTCAACCAGAGACAAATTTGCTTTTCAGGGAATATGGTAAAGACTGGAGACAATTTTGGTTGACAGAAGAGAGGAGAAAGGAAAAGCAGAATGCTTCTAGAACAGAGCACAAGACAGAAGCACAGGACAGCCCCTCACAACATAGAATTTCCTGGCTCAAAACAACCACAGTGCCAAGGTTGAGAAGCCCTGTTATACAACAGTAAGTGGATCTTTACCCTGAGATGTAAGGCTCCTGAAAACATCACCCAACTTCCTTTCCAGATTAAATTCTTATCACCCTATATGTGTTCTATAGACCAAGCAAAGATGATCTTTTCCTGATTTCTCAAATATACCTCTCATGTTCCACCTTAACAATCTTGCTTTTACTATTATTCACTTATCCAGGAACGTTTTCTCACCACCCCACTACATCTTCCATTTAATTGTCAGAATGCTACTACTGCCTCCTTCATGAAGTTTCTTGTAATTTGCCTCTCTAGATAAACTCTCTGTATCTATTTTGTGATATTCATTGCACTGTACCTGGTAAAAGTACTATCATTTGACTGACTTTATCTTACCTTGAAGGAAAATCCTACTAGGCCAACCGTGATGCCCTCAACAAAGTAGATATTCAATAAATAATTGTTAAACTCAAGTATGATTTTCTAAACCAGTTGTCTAAAATCATCGATGCCCAAGCTTCGCTTTTATTCATGTGAACAAAATGCAGAGACGACAGGTTCTCATTTATAAATGCTAAATCATATGTAGTGCCAATAAACTGTAACTGATACTTACTTCTATAAATATTGAACTTCCTTAGAACGTTGAATATCCTTACCATCATAGTCCATGAAATATCTGAGTTTTGCCCTTATGTTCTTGTTCCAGTCCAGGTTTTGGATTTGCTTAGTAGAGTAGATGCTTAAGATTCCTTATACATCTTCACACACTGATTTACCTGTCTACCAGGTGTTCTACATTGCCCTCCAACTGCTCATTTTAAGCTATTTAATTCTGCAATGCATGTTTCATTGCTGATATCCTTAGAAAATTTTTCTGCCTGGTAAAATAAAACCTGTTCTTTGTCAGTTTAATAGATGCCACTAAACTACTTCGTAGAAACACTGGGAAATATGAATGGCATGGGTGGCCAAGACTTTGCTCCTAGATTTTTACTTTATTGCCTTTTGACTTTTACAAGACTTACTTAAGGACAAAGATTGAACATTGCTGAGTCCTCTGAGGGCCATGTATTCATGACGGGCATTTCCTTTGCCCATGTACTAATTCATTTCTCACCACCTCTGAGACAGTTTATTTTTTCCAAACCTTATAAGGTCTATGAAACTGAAAAGAACCTCTGCATCGCCATATTACTGTACACAGTGAGGATAGGCTTGGCACTTCTGTTTGCTGCTGCCATGTTTGGACTTGGGGTGTGTATAAAAGCCTCAAAAAGAGAACACAGACAAATCTTTAGCAAACAAGGTGATTTAGAAACCAAACTACCTTCCAAGCTACAGAGTAATTGTCTCTTTCATAGACTATAAAAAAAGAATCCAGACAAAGTATAATTTTCAAAAGCAGATGTTTATGAATCATGTGGAACGGGGTGACCTCATGTCTTAGTCTAAAATTAGTGTCAATTAATACAGAGATATATGATGGATGGGTGGATGGATGGATAGACGGAAGGAAAAAGAGACAGGAAGGAACGAAGGAAGGAAAGAAGGAAGGAAAGAAGATAGATGTTAGGAAACAATGCCCTAAGAAACCAAGTCTTCCTGAGAATATTGAAATTTGGAAAAGAACTAGCCAGAATATTGTTGAAGTTCTTAAAATGTGCAGATAATCGACATATAACATTATATTAATTTCAGTTATACAACATAATGATTCAATATTTATATATATTGTGAAATGGTCATATGGGTAAGTCTAGTTGATATTCAAATTTTTTATGCTTTTTTTGAAATAGCTACTTTAGTCAGAATCGTAAGTCATTTATTTCCATCCCCCTTCCACTAGACTGACATGGGTAAATGCATTTTCTTATCTATGCCAGACCAAACATATTTTACTACAATATGAGATCCCAAAGACCATAGATTACATCTTATTTATCTTTATTTGTCTTCCCGTCACCTGGCCCAGGGCTTTGCATGTTTTAAAGCATCCAATAATTGTTATTGACTTTGAATTTGGTCAGTCTTGTGGTAGAAAGACAGGTGTGGTTGGAAATAGGTGTACCAAACCCTGTAAATACAAGTTCTCTCTGTATATTAAATAAATATTGAGACTTCAGTTTGCAGATGAAATTCTCAACTAACACTTATCATACTGACATAAAAATATATTTGTCTTTCATTAAATTTGAAAAAATCAACAATTATTATTCAGAAAGAAAAACAGAAGGGAATAAAGAAAGTGATGAATATAATAGTAAAAAACTGAATACATTTAACTGCTAAAATGATTTTTTTAAAGTAATCCAGTGGAATTTAGTTAATTATATAGTTGTATCCAAGTGTTTAGACTGTCCAAGTGTCTGTTTTGGTACACTGTTTTGATACAAGAATAACACTGGAATGAAATCCAGTAAGTTTCAAGGGCACAAAACGGTAATGCTTATTCCCAGAGGGGCACCTCTAACAGAACCTTTCCCCGAATATTTAGGTAACATTCAAGGTGTGCTGCAGGGCAAGTCCAGTCAACACAAATGAAGCAGTTATGTGTTAATTATATGTTAAATATTAACAACTTATCTAATGATGATTCTCTAGACAGAGTCATACAATACTCTTTGTATCTTCCAAGAACTTCCACACACTGTTTTGATGATCATAATCTTGAGGTGAACAAGGCAAACACTGATCTTCTCAGTTTACAGATAAGAAAATCAAAATACGAGATTTTAAACAGCTTACCCAAATATCTCTTCTTTTAGTTAGGGGCAGAGAGGATGGGGCTCATCAAAACTGAAAACAGGCTATGCCTGCCTCCTTTATCCTTTTCACCAGATCATACATAGTAGAGTACTGGCACATCATAAATACTCAATCATTTCCATGTTCATTTGTTTGAAAGTGATTTACCGAGTACTCATAGCAAAGGAAAGAATAAAAGTCACCTGACCTAAGACCAAAGTTTTATCTTAAATATGTAGCGGTGAATTCAGAATCAAGGTGGAGAACAACATGGTTCTGCACCCAGATTCTCCCTTCAGGACTGGGGCATTCTTTCTCCTGATTTAAGGATCGCAGCTGTATCCCGCTATAGAAATTGCCCTCGTCCAATGGAAATTGTCTTGCCCAAGGTTATATTGCCTCGTAGGGACAGCCTGTATCCAATGACCATTCAGTACAAGGTTTCAAAGCTTGGGCCTTTTGCCTCAATTTGGAAACTCTCTGAATGATCATTCAAGCTTTAACACTCCCAATGAGACCATCTGAGGCTGTTACCACAACCACATTGCAGCTCAGGATCTTAGCTGCCCAAGCCCGTTGTCCTTGCTGTCTCATAGGTGTCATTCCTAAGACTCCCCAATAAACCTCCTGCATCCAAATCTCCAAACACCTGTTTCCCCAGGATCCTGATCAGTGACCAACTCTGGTTGGTACCAGAGTCCCATAGAGCAGAATCTAAAAGAAGATCTTCATTTCCGGATACATCCAGAGTCCTATTAAACTTTAAACTTCAGATACCTCTTGGTCACTTTGGGCTCCTCTGATCAAGAGATTAGCAGGTAGAGAAAGGAGTCACTCTCCTAACAGGTGCGAGTGACCCTGGTAAGTCAGGGACAAATAGGTCTGTTTTTATACAAAAGGGACAGAGTATGCTTGGGACCCAGCTGATCCACTGGAATATCTCCTGATAATCTAGTGGCCAATTTTAATGATAAATGGAAAAATACTTCAGCTTTGGACTGAGAAGAGCATAGTGACTATAGGCGGATAGGTAAGAATCAGGTCACCCTTTGAGGTAAGCCACCTGGATCAGCCAAGTTGTTAACCAAGGGTGAGAGAAAATCTAGAATGCATAGTTAAGAAGGGAAATAGTTACTATTAAGTACAACTTTGAAACCAGCTATTCTGACTGGCACTAGAGTTTCTCCAAACTTTCTCTTGAAAGTTTACCCAGGGAAAGAAACCAACCAGGATGGAGTAGCTCTTCCCAGATGGGGTGAATTTACTACCTGAAGCAAGCAGATTTGAGTGGCAGAGGGATAGTTTGTCCTGGATTCCATGGTGTGCCCCCCAGACCTCTCTGAGGTTCGAGTCATTTATTTCCTCCCCTGTGACCTCTCCAAGAATTTCCCTTGACCAAAGGAAGCTATTTGACGAAGATCATATTCTTTCCCCAAGGACAGACTACATTCAATGCTTGATCATTGCAAGGGTACAGAGATCCAATCCCCTTACCCCCATTTGGAACGTGTCAGAAGGGATATCCCAGCCTCAGAACTCTCTGTAAGCTGCTGAAGCTACTGTTGTAACTATATCACACTTTGATTCCTCCTTCTATCCATCCTGCTTCCCTTTGCTATTCAATAAACTACCTGCAAACAAATAGCCAAATTAGTCTGTCTCCCAGGGAATCACACCTATGACAACTAAAAATCCAACTGGATAACATTTTATCCTTATATTATACATTCTGAAATGACATACAATTTGGGTTTTGTGTGTGTGTGTGTGTGTGTGTGTGTGTGTGTTTTCTTTCTCTGGGTTAAAATTTGTTGTTCTGGTGACAGAGGCAAAAGCAAGAAGGCAAAATTGCTACTTTTTTTTTCCCTTTAATGATTCTGGTTCTTGGGTTATGATCACCTCACTTCTCAGAAAACTGACTTTCATACTATTGAGCTTTAATTTCATCTTATGCAGTGGACTTTATTTTACAGCAAATATTTCATAAGGCTTGTGTGCCTGCTGACTCAGAACCCATGTGGTAGCAGGTCTGACAAAATAGATTGTCATGATCTATTAAATCAATAATCCATGCACTAAAGAAAATTTACACTATGACTTCCACTCCACTCTCTAATATGCATCACTACAAAGCTTGGGGGAAAAGACCAGCTGCTGAAACTTGTGCATAAAGAGGTAATTTCTAGGTTTTATTCTTATGTGATATGGGAATCACTACGTGGAATTTAGTCTTAAGGCATTCCAGTCAATCATGCCAAAATTTAGCATCACAGAACCAGAGAGACATCAAATTGAATGTGACCTCAAGAGATCATTTCTTGCAGCCTGACTCAGAGCAAGGTTTGACTGAATTACTTCAAATATGTTATTTTGTGAAGTGTTCTTACAGCTTTCAAATAAGATACCCATTGCAGGACTCCAAAAATCTCCATTGATAGTAATTTCTTCTGCATGTAATATTTTTTTTCAATTTTTCTATATTGAATAAGTAGTGTCTTTGGCCAACATCTTCCTAATCATCTTTCCCACCCTTGGGAAAAGAGAAAAGACTGCTTCAACTCTTCTTTAATAAGTTTCTTTTAATCTATCATTATATCTTGTTTTCCAAGCTTTCATCTGAACTTTATTTGTTTTTAAATTTGTATATGTCTTTTATTTTATTTTGAGAGATAGAGACAGAGAGCGAGTGGGGGAAGGGCAGAGAGAGAGGGAGACACAGAATCTGAAGCAGGCTCCAGGCTCTGAGCTGTCAGCGCAGAGCCTGACACGGGGCTCGAACTCACAGACTGTGAGATCATGACCTAAGCGGAAATCAGAGGCTTAACTGAAGCCACCCAGGCGCCCCTGAACTTTAAATCTTCCTATTAAATACAGAGGAGTTAGAGTGAAAATTGACTCACTGATAAAAATTAGCAGAGTCCTTACCAATGATATCTAATCTTTGATTAGTCACTAATGAAGGGTGATTAATTTGTGGCTAGCACAACTGATTCACTTACCAAAATCCCCATTCCCAACTAGGATGTAACAAGTAAGTGAACAACAACAACAACAAAAAACCCCAACATGGTAAAGACAGTGGACCAAAACTATATAAAAAGAGCTTGCATCCTTAGTGGCTCTTTTAGTAACTGAATCAACAGCATCAATAGTCTGTCTCCTGGTTATATGAAAATAATAAAACCTTGGTTCAGGGGTGCCTGGGTGGCTCAGTTGGTTGAGCATCCAACTCTTGATTTTGGTTCATATCATGGTCCTAAGGTCATGGGATTGAGCCCCACGTCAGAGTCCATGCTGAGCATGGAGCCTGCTTGGGATTCTCTCTCTCTCCCTCAGCCCCCTCCCTCGCCCCACCACTCTCTCTCTCAAATTAAGTTAAATTAAATTTAGTTTAAAAACCTTGTTTCAGTTGCTATTTGTTAGATGTTCTGCTACTTGCAGCCCAGCACAATCCTAATTGACACCATGATTATGATGATGAGATTTTTATTATGTCACTTCTACATGTGAAGTGCATCCCACGGCCAGTCCTTCCTTCTTAGTACAAATGTTCAGTCAGTGTCCACCCATAACCATTCGTACCATTTTCATTAATGGAAAACATTTCTCAAACTTTGTAAGTTGTTTTCTCTCCCTAGCTGCCTAACCGTACCAGGCTTCTCAATTCAGGAGAGAACAGAAAGTGATGACAACAGTGATGGAAAGAGAGAAGGCATAGGGTAAATTCCTGAGTCTTTGGTTTTAGTATTGCCACATTGCTAGTCATGGGGATTTTGAATGAAATTATGTCATGCTGGCTGTGGGTGGGTGGGTGAAGAGGGATGTGTTGAGGAGAAGAACCCTTAGTCATCTCAGGATCCGGTTGCATCTGACCTGGTCTTTCTGTGGGTGTCTTATTTCCATTCCATGCCACATGAAAAGTAATAAAGCAAATATACAGAAGCCTCACTCAAAATTATTTCTTTAAGGAAAAATTTCTGGCAAAGTCAGTTTATTTCCCAACCAAGAAGGATTCATTTTTAGTACCAAAGTTCTTTTTAATAAAGTTATCAATCCATTGGGTGTTCCTGCAGCTTTAATTTCACCATCATAATGAGATTCCAATTTTTGCTTTTGTGGCCATAGGAGGCTGAGATTTGCACAAATCTTATATATGGCAATGCTATCAGTAGGCTCAAAGTATTATCCTTCTTAATGTCACCAATACCATAACCATAAACACCACCAATTGATATGGTACCTTCCTTTGTGGATGTTACTTATTTCCTGGCTTTTTAGAAACTAACTTACTTTATAGGTGTGAAAATACATGGTTAATGGAAAAACATGTTTTCCATGCTACTTTTTTCAGATATTTTCATAATTTTCTTTTAAAAATTGCACAGAGAGAAAGTCATTGACAAAGACAGATTGAGAGAGATTGAGAAAGAGAGAGAGAATGGGGAAAAATTATGCACCATGTAAATGCTTGATTATTTTAGTTTTTACTGTAGTTGTCAATATTTCTGACTTTATGAAAGTACTGACCATGTTCACTGAGCTATAAATAACTTTTTAGGAGTAGAAACGTGAAGGAACTAGAGCTCAGTAGGAATTCTTAATCTGTGATATGGTTTTGCTATGTTAGATGAAGAAAAATCTGCACGCCTTTGAGAATAAGACAGCCTGGTCTCATTATAAAAGTGTATTGAACACAATTCAATTATCTAAAGTATCATATTCCTTCAAACACCAGTTTTAAATAAGAGGTTACTATAAAACTACATTAGAAGCCATCATAGAAAGGTAGATAACATTTTGAAGTTTATCCATCATGTCCATCATAATTGAATAAGAACACGCAAGATCATTCATCAGTAGAGTGTCATCATCCATTCACCTGCCTTCTTTGGCTCTTAAATGGTCAGTATAAGTCTACTTTCAAAAGGAATTCATTTTCTTTATTGAGAACTATAAAAGGACCCAGTTTCCCTAAGATTCTTTTGTAAAAATATCGTAATTAGAGAACAAAAGATGCTAAACTCTATCAAGATTTGTCGGCAATTTGCTACAATCAGACCAACTTAAGCATAAGTTTGTACCTTGCCCAATTCTATCCAAAGACCACATAATGAAAAACCTTTTGACAAGTTGATTAATAATACTGAGCTGTTAAAGTTCAGCTGAGTGAGCAATTAAACATTCCAAACAGCAATGAACCTTCAGAAGGTAATTTATGATAATTTTATGCACAAGAGCTCAGTGGCTTTTTAATTTGATAGAATGTTAGTAGCACGAATTTCTAACAAGGGAGTGTCAGAGTTCCATACATCACCGAGATTACTTAAACATTTCAAACGTGGCTGATGAATGAAGTTTCTTGAGATGTGGGGAGATACAGAAGGTGTTGGAAGGTTGAGATTATTCATCATATCAATTATTGAGAGTGGATGCACTGACATCATACTCCCTGATCATATTTTATGTCCACAGTAAAGATAAGTCAAGCTTGAAATAACAGACTTTCCCAACTACCATATCTGTAGGTAATTCAACTCCCTTTACTTCCCTCCCCTTCTTCTTTACACCTTTCTTCAAACTCATTTCCCCTCTTCTATTTCTACACAGCCTTTTAAATATCCAGACCCTTTTCTTGAAAAATCACAGTGAAATAATTAAGAATAAAGAGAAGAATAGAAGAACAAAAGTGGAAAGAGAAAAGAATGAGTACAAAGCTAGAATCAGAGACTCACAGAGTGAGAAAGAACTGATGGAATGATCTAGTTTCGCTTCACTCTTTTTGCTAACACACACATACACACACACACACACACACACACACACACACACCCCAAATATGGAAATCCCTTCTACTGTATCCCCAGCAATGTCCATCCAGCCTCTTCTTTAGCACTTCCATCCTTGATTTAACACACCACATCTCTGGCAGCCCCTTTTCTTTGCAGATTAAAAAAATAACATGTTCTGTTTTAAGCAGAAGTGAATTCCTCTTGCTTCAATTTCTACCCTAGAATTCTTGAATTTTAAAACCAAAGACAACCTGGAGATTACTTAGGTTAGAGTTCTCACTTTTATTTAGATCCTGGGCCATTATGTAGCCTGTTGACAGGACTATTTGACCTATACATTGTTTTTCCTTTTTTAAAAAATTTAAATGAATTACTCACCTTGAAAACCTGAGCTATAAAACCTGGATTATCAGCTTGAAATTTTGAAAACTTAGAAGTTCTAGAAACACATGTTCCTCCATTCCCAAATATCAATATTTCCCTGGAGCTAAGTTGCAGCTGCCCATTTAAAGGAAATATGTTCTCAATAGTTCATCACAAACCCCACCACCGCCTACAGCCTTACACTTGGGCAGTTTCACTCATGTAAGATACCAACCTCGACCATGTAGAAATCTGAGTTTGTGATCCCTGATTTAGATTAACCACTTTGTTTTATAGTCAAAGAAATAAAGTCAATAGTGATAACATAACCTTAACCAAAGTTACAAGCTAGTTAACAGCAGAACCAAGATCTTTCAACTCCTGATCCAGTGCTCATTTCATTACATTATACTTTAGCTTATCATCTTTCTCACCACTTCTCTGTGTTTTTTTAGTGTAAAAAAATACATCTACCTGATTGTAATACGAGTCATGTCTCTGTATCAATTTCCACTTACTGAAATAAGAATAAGATGAACCCAGCTAAATTCAACCTATAACTGAGTATTTTTTGACATTGTGGTGTCTTCCACCTTCAATACAGTTTCCTGCTCTAAAATCAGAGTAGCACATTAATTAGAAATTACATCACTGGAGTAATAACAAGTATGGACTGTCTTTATGCCTATTTCTGTTTCCTTCTATAAATGTTAGACAGCTACCCAGCACGTATCAAATGCTGACACAAAGTTAGTTATGTTTCTCTGCTGCAAACACTGAGATTGAGTGCAAGATCACCGTGACTATTTCCTAATGCTTTTATTTCATCAAATGGGTTGGAAAACAAAACCAAACAAATAAACACAAGCTCATCTAACTATCATCTCTGCAGATGTCATTTGTTGGTAATGTGCTATTATAATTCATGTCAGGTAAACAGTCTTGCAGATGAAGTCAGAATTATTCAGGCAAGTTTCTTCATACCCTGTAAAGCTGTTTCCCTCACATGGGAAACTTCCACAAAGACTACTTGTTTACAGAGACCATGTGCCTCATGATCCTCTTTTGTGTTTCTCC
Source organism: Hyaena hyaena (assembly GCF_003009895.1). Taxonomy (NCBI): domain Eukaryota; kingdom Metazoa; phylum Chordata; class Mammalia; order Carnivora; family Hyaenidae; genus Hyaena; species Hyaena hyaena. The sequence goes on along the minus strand of NW_024081765.1, from coordinate 137,377 downwards.
CTCCCTGGTACTGAGCATATGTTTTTAATGTTAACACTCTCTCATCTATAGAGACCATCTGCTTATTAAAAAGAGTGTTCTCCTCCCTTCTTAGCCAGCTTTTTTACATGGTGAATCCTCTCTGCCAGTTCCACAGATTCGGGGGAATGAGAAAAGGCTGTAGTCTCCAGTTCCAAATGAGAGGCCTTGGGGACTTAGGTGGCTTTGTAGAAGGAGTGGAAGGTGCTTGTATGAATTCCAAGAAGGAGAGGTATCACACTCCTGAGGGCCTGAAGCTGTGTTTTTTCTGCCTATGTAGCCTCTGGATAAACCTGGAGGGTCCTGTTTCCCCTATATCACCACCACCTAACCCTATGGTTCCTTATTTTCCATCTTTGCACCTATGCTCAATCTCAGGAATATTATAATAATAAGATGGTTTCCCTGAAATTAATACACTTAGTTTTGACAGTTAAGTAGGGATTGGTCAGGCAGGTGACAGTTACAGACAGAAAAAACTCCATGTGCAGAGACATAGTGTAAGAGCTTGTGATATATAGTAGGACAAATCACTCAGTGTTTTTAAAGGAAAGGAAAAGCAAGAAACAATGAAAGAGAATGGGAGGACATAATACTGAGCATGAAGAACCTCAGTCATTTAAGGCTGATTTGGCTTGTAAGTCCTGAAGTTGTATTTTGATGCCCTGGTTCTGGGAAAGTAGATCTCAGTTCAAAAAAATGACATGGGCAAAAAGAGGTATTATAGTTGCCTTGATCTGGAGGCTCAAAGAGGAGAATAATCTTGGTGCAATTTGGACTTGTGTGTCCAAGAGCAGAAGAGTCCTGAAAACCTCAGCTGTGATCAGCCTTCTGGAATCTTCTCTACCTACAGCACAGCTGCTGTCTACAACCTTACTTTGTGCCGCCTGGAAGATGGTGGGCTTGAGAAAGAAAGCTTCATACTACGATGTAGTGAACTTTTCCCCAGTGAAGCGTTTCCCACCGGTATTTGAAAGAATCGTCATAACTTAATTGGGAGTAGATAATGGGGAATGGGCAGTGGTGAACAACATGGGAAAGCAAAAAAGGAAAACATATCTCCTCTGGACTAAACTGTCAACTACCCACTCTGGAAGGGGAGACGTGGCCAGAGAATGGCGAGAAAACAAGCATCTGGCATGCAAATGCTCTCAACTCTACCTCGAAGATATAACAAAAACAGGAGAGGGACTGGAGAAGTATCGGTTAACATGTCCAAAAGCTTTACTGCCCAAACTGATATATTTTTGAGTAAAAAGAAAAAAACGACATAATTAATAACTTTGGGACAATAACTATAAATTAGACTATCCTGGGCACAGCAGGACAAATGACCACACTATTTAAAAGACACCAGGATTGGGGCGCCTGGGTGGCTTAGTTGTTTGGGCGTCCGACTTTCGCTCAGGTCATGATCTCGCCGTTGTGGGTTCGAGCCCCTCGTCGTGCTCTGTGCTGACTGCCAGCTCAGAGCCTGGAGCCTTTTTCAGAGTCTGTATCTCCCTCTCTCTCTGACCCTCCCCTGCTCACGCTGTCTCTCTCTCTCTCTCTCCTAGAAATAAATAAAATAAAAATATTTAAAAAATAAATAAATAAATAAAAGATACCAGGATTTAAAAGGCTGTCTTCCAACTGATCTCTCTTCACTTGAGTTCTCGGTTTTCCCTCTTCTATCCCTCAGGCTTCCCTAACTTAATGGGTAGTCTCACCTTCAGCCAGTTGACAAAGGCTAAAAACTTGATTCTTATCTTTCTCTCCCCTCTGATGCCACTCCCTTGCTTAACACCCATCAAGGTTTCAAAGCATGCCTACTCTAAGAAGAAAATCCACCTTCCTATCACAGGCTTGCATGATCTTGCACCTCACTTTCCTTTTGAACTTCATCTGATGTCATTTTCTCTTTCCTCTTTATCCATCTGGCTTTTTGGTTCCCGAGTCAGTTGAGCACTTATCTGCCTGTGGCATTTATACCACCCTGCCCTGTGCCCATTATGTACTTCTCTTAGTTCCTCATATGCTTAGCTTCTCATATTTTATCTTAGCCCAAGCATCTTCTAAAACATCCTTGACCTCATCTAAAGAGGGTATCTTTCCTTCTCCACACACAAATATCAGAGCAGCCTGTTTTATTTTTTCAGCACTTATCATAGCCTGAAATTATCTTGTTTGTCAAGTTAGGTTACTTGCATAAAGACAGAGAGACCAATAGAACAGAATCAAAATCCCAAAAATAAACCCATGTATACAGAATCAACTAATATTTGACAAGAAAACCAAGAATAATCAATGGGTAAAAAACAGTTTTCAATAAATTATTCTGAGATAATTGGATAATCACATGCCAAAGAATGAAATTGGACGTCTACCTTACATCACTCACAAAAATTAACTCCAAATGGATTAAAGACTAAATTTAAGACCTGAAAACATAAAACTCCTAGAAGAAAACATTCAGAAAAGGCTCTTTGACATTGATCTTGGTGATGATTGTTTTGATACAACAACAAAAGCATAAGCAACAAAAGCAGAAATGAACAAGTGGAACCACATCAAACTAAAAAGACTCCACACACCAAAACAAAAACAATAACAAAACAAACAAGCAAAAAAACCCCACAATCAACAAAATGAAAAGACAACCTATGGAGAAATATTTGCAAACAATATACCTGATAAGGGATTAATATCCAAACAATACAAGGAACTCATATAACTCATTAGCAAATAATTAATAATAATAATAATAATAATAATCTGATTTAAAAATGAGCAAAGGACCTGAAGAGACATTTTTCCAAAGAAGACATACAAAGGGCCAACAGGTCTAGGAAAAGGTGCTCAACTCCACTTTTCATCAGTGAAATGCAAATCAAAACCACAACGAGATATCACCTCACACCTATTGTAATGGCTATTACCAAAAAGATAAAAGTGCTCCTGAAGATGTGGAGAAAAGAGAATACTTGTGCATAGTTGGTAGGAATGTAAATTTGTAAAACCACTGTGGAAAACAATAGACAGATTCTTCAAAAAAATTATAAATAGAACTACCATATGATCTAGCAATCCCACTTCTGGGTAGGTATCTGAAGGAAATGAAATCATCACTATCTTAAAGAGATATCTGCATCCCCATGTTTGTTGCAGCATTATTTACAATAGCCACGACAATCTAAGTATCTGTCAGTGGATGAACAGATAAAGAAGATGTGGTACATATATGCAATGGAAAATTATTCAGCCATGAAAAAGAAACAAATCCTGACATTTATACAACATGGATGGACCTTGAAGGCATTACACTAAATTAAATAAGTCAGATAGAAAGACAAATACTGTATGATATCATTTATGTAGAATCTAAGACAAACAAACAAACTTTTAGAAACAGAAAGCATATTGGTGCCTTCCAGGGGCTGAGAGGGTGAGAGAAATGGGAGATGGTGGTCAAAGGGTACAAACTTCCTGTGATAAGAGAACTAAGTTCCTGGGACATAACTAATGTAACAGCATAACAGCATGATGACTATAGTTAACAATACTGTATTGTATATTGAGTTATTAAGACAGGAGATCTTAAATGTTCTCACCACACACACATACACACACACACACACACACACACACACACACACACGCATCTCGAAAGGTAACTATGTGAGGTAATGGATGTGTTAACAAAACTTAATGTGGTAATCATGTCACAAAAAATGTATATCAAATTATCACAATGTATACCTTAAACAATGTTATGTGTCAATTATATCCAAATAAAGCTAGGGGAGAAAAGCTGTCACAGAAGAATCTTTTTTAAGTTAGTGCACTTGCATATTGTCTGTCTCTCCCACTTTTAAGTTGGAAACACTACGGTTTTGTTCATGTTAAATTGCCAGTGATCTAGGCCAGTTCTTGGTCAACACATATCAACTCTTTATTTGAATGAATGGTGAATCACTGAACAAGGCCTAAGCCACTTTTCTACCATTAGAACATGTCACCATTAATCAAGACAGGAGGAGGAAAGGAAAGATAATGAGCCCCCAGCCCTGCACACCAAAAAAATAAAACAAGATCAAACAAACCTCATAGGACAAAGTTTTTAGCCTTTCCTTTGAGTATGGTTCAAGATTTTTAACTCCCTACTGGAAAAACAGCCTCCCAGAGGATTATGGGGACCTGAATGGGGTCCATTCAAGGGCTCCCCCTTCTAATGCCTGGAACTTCTTTCCTTCTGTCTCTAGTGTTTCCGAGATATCAGCTTGATACACTTCGAACATGGCTAAGAACCAACACTAGGCCTGCTGGTGGATTTCTCATAGCTCCAGGCTAAACATCTTTAGTTATCTGACAATCAATATGCACGAATGCAATTATTTGTTTTCTAGGAGTTAGATGAACAAGATCATTCTAAATTCTTGTGTTATTAATACATGGTAATGAAAGTGAAATATTAATGACTTAGTCAAGTGTATTAAGAATTTGAAGTGCTGTGCAAACTGAAAACTTGCATCTTAGAGGGGAAAAAAAGCTCAAATGCACCAGATGGCTTAGTGACAGCCATTTCATTTAGTGCAGTCTCAGCAGATATGTTTGATAGCCTTCAGGAAAGGCCATCAACTATGCAAAGGAGGGTGCCGTACCTGATTGTCTGAGAAGGCCATGCCCAAAGACATCAAAATGACGGAGCTGAACTGTGTCTCAAGTGTGTGCAGCTCTGAATGAGATAGGAGAGTACCTCTCTGGCCATCAGTGAAACGCATTGGAAAAGTCTGCTGGTTTGCCCCCCTTCCCCCACACTGAACTGTCCTATCTGTCACTGGCCTTACAGTAATGATCTTCATATTGTAAAGTGTGATGGAATGGAAATAGCCCTAGACTAGGAGTCAGCAGAACTGAGCTTAGGCCTGCCCAACCACGGAGCAGCTGAGGGTCCCTGAGCAAGCAGTATTATGCCTTCAGGTTGAAGTTTCCTCATCTCCAATCTGCAGATGAAAAGCTTTCCTTTCTACCTCTCTGGGATTGCTGAAAATATTTAAAGAGATAGCATTTTATAACAAATAGACTGTGCAAAAAGAGAGGATGATGTTGTCAAGAGGCTGGGTTTACATTCTTAACTGTTACATTTTTGCATCTGAATTATTCGTACTTATGCAAGAATAATACCATTCATTAATAGTTTTTTCCTGTAGAAAATATTTACTTGAGGATTGCCTTTCTTTTATTTAATTTTTTGGGAGATGATTTGTATACCAGGCACATATATGTCTGTTTCGTAGTTAGGTGCATGATCATGAATTTGTTCTGTCTGATAATTTCAAGATTAGGAGTACTGAGGGAACATGAGAGGAGATAGTGATCTATAGATCTATAGATATCTCCTGTCATTTTACATCCTAAAAAGAAAACCACATAATTAATGCATTTGCATTCCCCAAGTCTGATGCCATAGTCAAATATCCACTAGTCACAACCTCACCCTTCATCAAGGATGTGGAATGCTGGTTTGCCATAGAACACATGGAAAGAATTGGTCCAGATCACATGACAGAGAATGGGAGTCAATAATAGTCAGAGAGGGGCACCTGGGTGACTCAGTCAGTTGAGGGTCCGACTTCGGCTCAGGTCATGATCTCCCAGTTCTTGGGTTCCAGCCCTACGACAGGCTCTGTGCTGACAACTAGCTCAGAGCCTGAAGCCTGTTTCAGATTCTATGTCTCCCTTTCTCTCTGACCCTCCCCTGCTCACACTGTCTCTCTCTCTCTCTCTCAGAAATAAATTTTAAAAATTTTTAAAAAATGAAATAAAGAAACATTAAAAAAATTTAAAAATGCAAATCTCCATGGCTTAACACAGTGAAGGTGTATTTCTCATTCATGTTACAATCTGATACAAGTTGCATGGCTATTTTTTGCCAGTCTCTTCATACAGAGGAGAGTCAGAACCAGCCTTCCTCCAACTTAAAACTCTGTCATCTCAAAAGTCTTTATTTCCAGTCACAGTGATTTAATGTACATCTTACTCTCCTGCCTCCAACCAGAATGACACATTAATTCTGTTCATATGATATTAGTGAGAATTAATCACATAACCCCACCTAAATGCACAAAAGCCAGGAAATACTGAAGAGAACATGAAATTCTAGTAAATTCACTGACAGTTTTCTAAGAGAAATATGAGCAAGTTCTAGACATAGAACTAGTCATAATAGTTCATATTTTGAAATATATGTAGATGATCAATGTTCACATGTCAGCTAATTCTAGCCCAATGTTTGATACGTAGCAGGCACTCAATACATTTCTTAGGAATATTTGTAGCAAAGAATAAATGATGTCAATGGAACTAATGGTTTAGACAAACATCCAAGATATGCATAAGTGAAAAGTTATTTAAAAATACAAGAAAACCAGGGGCACCTGGGTGGCTCAGTCAGTAAAGCATGTGACTCTTGATCTCAGGGTTATGAGTCTGATCCCTGTATTAAGTATAGAAATTACTTGGAAATAAAATATTTAAAAATGTATACAAGAAGAACAAATACTATACCACTTTATAGTGCCCTTAACTGGCAAATAAGCTGAACAGATAATAGGTACTTAAGAGGTGTGAGCAACCACCTTGAACTGGCATAGGCAAAAGTGGTTTTTGTTTTGTCTTATTTTGTTTTGTTTTAAGAGGGTAGGGCTTGGTTGTAGAAATGGTAAAGATATGGACAGAGAACAAGGTCATATCTGATAAAGACCTTTGTGATCAAAGACATATAAGTGGGCAAATGCAAAGTGCTTGAGATCAGTAGGTCAAAAAACCTGTTTGGATAAGATAAATGGTGGGAAATTACTAGGAGAAAAGGTTGGAGAAGATTCAGAAATTTGAGCTTAAATGCTTAACTGCTATGTACAAGATAAACATTCGAACAGAAGAGTAGCAATATAGAGGTCACAATGTAATTTTGTTTCCTGCTGCTGACCTCAAGCCCATTCTAGATATGATTTTTCTGCCTAAGTCCTGCCTCAAAATAAAACAGGAGGCTAAGTACAAAGAAAACATAAAGTCCTGCACTAAACCAATGGTAACTATCTCTCTTTACTACTTGCCCAACATTATGGCAATGTCAAACTATATGGTCTAAGAGGTACAGGCTATGAAATTAATAGAGCAAACTGCCTAGTCTTAAGAGCCCTAGGCACCACCTGTGAAGGACAAATAACTCAAGGATATGAATTGAAGTTAGAACTGGTTTGGGTGTGGGGCACCTGGGTGGCTCAATCAGTTAAGCATCTGACTTCATCTCAGGTCATGAACTCACAGTTCTTGAGTTCAAATCCCACATCAGGCTCTGTGCTGACAGCTTGGAGCCTGGAGCCTGCTTTGGATTCTGTTTCCTTCCCTCTCACTCTCTCCCCCAGTTGCACTTCATCACTCTCTCTCAAAAATAAAAAATAAACATTAAAAAATTTTTAAAAAGAACTGGTTTGGGTGTATTAGTCAAATTGTTTAATTATTTAGAAAAATTATTTATATATATTTTTATGTGATTATATTAGAAATATTGCTTTTGGAGGGGAGATGAGTATAGATAATTGGGCTTCTAAATGTGTTTTTGTGGAAAGCTTGTTTTAAAAAATCAAATTTACAAAAAAAATTAAACCATGGGAATAGGAATTCACAAGCATATTTGTAACTGTATCCCATCAGTTTTTTTCCAGTCAGTGTTTTCTTTTCCTGATATATTTAAATATTGTTCTAAATGTAAATATTTCACTTTAAAATCCTAAAAGTGGTTTGCAAAGCGTTGGGTTACAAAATATATCACCGGCAACATTGTTCAGCTTCATGCTGTTAACTGAAAGCAGGTAAGCATTTGGTTGGAAGTTGAGTGGTTAGCTCAGACATTTGTAATCAAGCCACATAATATTGAATCTCAGGAATGTGCTTATTTTGCCTAAGGAAAAAATCAATGACTATTTTCAGTAAGAAGAAGAATATGGTAAAATGTATCTCAGTAATGAACAAATAACAGGCCTGAATCCATTTAGCCAATATCCTATTCGTAATCTAGAACAATGGTTTTCAAACTGTGAGGTGCTACCTAGTTGGTGAGCCATCAGCGTACAGTCATAGTCTACATTGTTGAGAAAGGGAATAGAATATGACAGGATAGCATAGCATAACACACCCAAACAACTCAAGTAGTGAGGATAGATACAAAAATTTTGTTTTAGTCAGTTATGTCTGTGTATATATTGGTATGCAATATAAAATTATTTCTTACTGTAGGTCAGGATCAAGAAGTTTAAAAGTCACTAACCTACAGGCATTATTAAAAAGCATGTATAATCTTAAATAGTCGTGTCAAAATAAGAAAATAGCTATTAGTAATCATTGTGATTATAGCGTAGAATCACATCCACAAAAATATCTTTCTTCTTAAGGATGTTAGGTAGATCCTGAGAGGATCTGAGTGTTTCCAGGACACTTTCACAGACAAATTTCTCTTAACAGGGCTAAGTCTATCCCTTCTTGGCAGAGAAGAAATAAAGTTGGGATTACGTGGTTCTACTTTATCTATTACTCTTACTTCACTTGCTTCCAGCAGAAGAACCATCTTTATTCTAGTTTTTCTTGTTCTGAGTGTAACTGAAAACAAGCTCTTTTAGGTTTCCCACTTCCTCACCTGACTCCACTCCCTCTGCCTTTAGTTTCCTGATCCCATCCTAACTGATTTGTGTCAGGGGTGCCTGGATGGCTCAGTTGGTTAAAGTGTACGACTTTGGCTCATGTCTCGATCTCACAGTTCATGGGTTTGGTTTGAGCCCTGCATCAGGCTCTGTGCTGACAGCTCAGAGCCTGGGGCCTGCTTCAGATTCTGTGTCTCCCTTTCTTTCTGCCCCTCCCTTGCTTGTGTTTTCTCCTTCTCTCTCAAAAATAAATAAACGTTTAAAAAATAAAGCCTAATTGATTTGAGTCAACTTCTATGTTGATTGTGGGTCTTGTAACCTTTCTTCCATTTTTGGCTAGTGACTGTTGGAAAGATGGATTCATTTGAGATCTATGCAGCAACAGTATATTATTTAGCTTTCTCCTCTTTTCCTCTTTGTCATTTACAATTTCATACCAGCAGATGGTTTCATTTATGGTAACCATCTTTTTTGGGGGCCTTTGCTGAGCAGCCTTGAATCCAATTTTCCCAATATTTCACCTTATCCTGTCTATATCCTACCCACATTTCTACAGCAAATGTCTCACCACACCACTACAGCTTTATTCTTGGCTGACCTCTGGTCTAATTTATTTTTTTAAATGTCCAGTCTCTCTTAGTGTTCAGGCATGCTCTTGGCCTTTTGGTAAATCCTTCATTTTCTCCTGCCTCACTTGACCTTTCCCTTGGCATCCATGCATGATTCTTTATTCATCAGTCCAATTTGAGCATTAGAGCCCTGTAGCTATTCCTTGCACACAACAGTTCTTTCAGATTCCAGTAGAGAGTGTACAGTTTTTCTCTTGACATTATTCTCTACTGACCTCTTTGCTTCCAAGAAAATGGTGACCTAGTTTAAGTAGGCCTTTTATGAAGACAGTTTTCTTCATTTTCTGAAATATTAGACACTATCCCTGAAGTCGTTTCACATTTTACAAGGTAAGGGGAGAGGGAGTCGCTATGTTATAAACATGGGTTCTCTCATTGGACTAGTAACTTACAGAATAAGTTATTCCAATGAGATGAATTTTGAAATTCTTATCATTTTCTCCTTTATACGAAGCAATGATGCTAATGAGTTTTGAAGGTCTGTTCTGCCTCCACAGAGCAAAATATTGCTTTCTTTTCCAGATCTCACTGGGACATACCATAGAGCACGGCAATGGCTCTGTCAGCAAAGAGGTCAATGACATTTCAAAACAGAATTATCACCAGCTTAGGAAAGTATTCCAAAGCAGATTTTACCAAACTGTTGACTTCCACTTTCCTCCTTTTTCCAAATGAAGCCTCTTTCTCCTTTGCCTGGGTGCTATTCCCTCAAATCCAATGTTCTCACACACCTAAGATCACTCTCGATATGGCAAAAGATAAATCTGAAAGCGTAATTTGTACTACGTTGGTAATGACTTACATCTTACCTTTCAAAAGAGAATCTCCTGGAGGAAGGTAATATTTAATTCAAATATATTAAATTCACTGGGAAATTCAGGCTCTCTGAAATGTGTTTCAGGAGAGAAATTGGAAGCAGGGGTGACTGGCAAATTGTACCATGTAGGTGACTGATCTGTCTATCTTCATATAGGTCTGAGCCAGAGCCCAATTTGGAAAAGTTCTTGTTTTACTTTATCTCTGTAGAGACATTCTTGTCTTAAGAGTTCACATCTCCTGACAGGCAAAGGCAGCCCATTTCCCATTGCTCATTACCTCTCTACAAAAATAAAAGCAGAGCCCAGTAACACTCTTTGGAATGTAGACAATAATCAACTACACAGAATTGACTAATGCACCTCCTGATTATTAACTCTGCCACATTTTGATTATTCAATAAATTTAGGAAAACATACTAAAGTAGAAAGGATGTGAAATCCAGAGAGAACACAATAAAGATTTGTAGTGTTTCTGAAAAACCTTTGCGCATTTCAAATATTAAGAACTGAATTTACATGTTCTTCAGCCTAAGGAAGAATGGCATCAGGAGAGTCTCAGGGATTAACAGTTTTAAATTCTGGTTGAGGCCTAGGCGTTTAGCAGTACCCCACTGCCATCCTTCTTTAATAGAAAGTTATAAGTTTCCAGAATTCACAGGAGTCTGGTTGGCTTCTATCCAGGGCACGAGTGTAGAAGAGAGGTAATCAATATGCCCTAGCCTGTCCCGCAAGGTTTATTTTAAAGATTACTTTGAGTTATGGTAAGGTCTTTGTGAAATAGATCATCCTTACAGAGTAAAGCAGATCCATGGAGGTGTCCTGGATGGGTCTTCAGGGAACCAGAGCAAAATGTCAAGAAGCCCTCGAAATCTCTGTTTTTATTTTATGAGGAGTAGGAGGTCGATAGTAGTGATTGGTAGAGCTCAGATGATGAAAAGTCCATAACATGGGAGGATGCTTCCAGCCGTGATTGGCAGAGGGACCAGGTTGTAGGTTAGAGGCAAGAATTAAAGTTGCATAAGCAACATGAATTGAGCCCAGACACTGGGTAATCTAGAAATAGCCTTGTCAGAAAAGCCATGCTAGAGAGAATTACAGAAATCAATTTTGGTTGCAAGCAAAGACTTGTTTAAAATTTCAGCTTGCTAGATACTAACAACTATGAGAGATTCTTCGATTCAAGAAAATTGGAGGCAAATGCTTTGGGATACTACCCATGTGATTGACATGGTTGAGTTCCAAGAGAGAATTGTGGTGTCTTTATAATGAGGATTAGGAAATCTTCACCTACTGCTACCTGTAGTGGTAGTTTTTATTATCACTCTAAATAATACTAGTAGGTAAAATAAAAATCTTTATGAAAAGGTCTATAAATGATCACACTTATATTGATGAATCATTGCTATCAGTTTATTTCAATATTAATTTCTTTTCTCAGAATTAGTAGTTCTCCCTTTAAGTCAATCAGAGTTTGTGATAGGTGAGGACAAATTCTGTGGCAACTAAAAAATTCTAAGTAACAGACAACAATTGTAATAAGACTGCTTTTAGTGGTGATGAGAGAAGCAGATGGAGCCTATTGGAAGTCCATTGGACCCATGCACCACATCAGATAAAATAATCACAAAGGTAATTTGACTAAAGTAGCTAGTTCCTCATAAGCTCTGGATCCTCAGGGAAATTTCTTGGCTCCATTGGGGGTTTGGGTGGTTTTGTTTGTTTGTCTTTTAGTTTCTTTTTTTGAAGTATAATTAACAGTGTTATATTAATTTCAGATGTACAATATAATGATTCAGCAAGTCTATACATTGCTCAGTGTTTATCAAGATAAGTGTTATTCATTCATTCATTCATTCATTCATTTATGTTGGGAGAGATGGCGGGATAGGGACAGAGAGAAGAGAGTGAATCCCAAGCAGGTTCTGGCTGTCAGCACAAAGCCAGATGTGGGGCTCAATCTCACAAACTGTGAGATCAAACTATGAGATCGTGGCCTGAGCTGAAATCAAGAGTCGGACACTTAACTGAGACACCCAGAAACCCCAGTTGATGCATTTTAAATCCCCTTTATCTATTTCACCCATACCCCATCCCCCTGCCACCATCTCCCTTCTAGCAATCACCAGCTTGTTCTCTGTGTTTAAGAGTGGGTTTTTTGTCTCTTTTTTTCTATTTGTTTTTTTTTTAATTCCACATATGAGTGAAATCAGATGGTATTTGTCTTTCTCTGTCTGACTTATTTCACTTAGCATTTTACCCGATAAGAGGTTAATATCCAAAATATATAAAGTACTTATACAATTGAATACCAAAAAACAAAAACAAACAGAAACAATCTAATTAAAAAATGGGTAGATAACCTGAATAGACATTTTTCCAAAAAAGATACTCAAATAGCCAACAGACACATGAAAAAATGCTCAATATCACTAATCATCAGGGAAATGCAAATCAAAAGCACAATGAGGTATCACCTTTCACCTACCAGAATGACTAGAATCAAAAAGGCAAGAAATGAGAAGGTTGGTGAGGATGTGGAGGAAGAAAGAACTCTCATGCATTTGTGTTGGTAGGAATTCAAATTGGTACAGTAGCAGCGGGAAACAATTTGGAGTGCCCTTAAAAAATTAAAAATATAATTACCATATAATCCACTAATTCTACTACTGGGTATTTACCCAAAGAAAATGAAAACACTAATTTGGAAAGACAACAAGCAACCCTATGTTTATTTCAGCATTATCTACAATAGCCAAGATATGGAAACAACCCAAGTGTCTATCAATGGGTGAACGGATTAAGATGATGTGAGAGATATCTATAATGGAATATTAACTCAGCCATAAAAAAGACAGATCTTGCCATCTGCTACACAATGGAGGACTTTGGCTCTTTTGTTTTTACTTACTACTTCTCCTCTTTGCCTTCGATGCTATGCTTATCATTCAACTTGTAAACCCTTCACTTGATCCTGCTTTTCTTAGGTATGGGGCCAACTCATAAACAAGTCTGCCCTGATTTCTTCCTTTTCATGTTCAATGTAACCATGTAACCTCATTGCAATCTGGTCCTTATCTCCTTATTTTACTGCAACCAAGTTTCTCCAACTTCACCAGTGGTTTCTTCTACTTCATACTCTTTCAAATTCTGTCTGCCATTTAATGTTTTGATTACCAGCATCTCTTATAAGAATTGGTTGTCATCTAACTTCTGCAATTGCTCTTTCTCTATTTCTTGTTTAAGTTTTCTAAAGATCTCCTCCCCTCTCCCCCAGCTATCACTCAAGTTTGTCTTTGACCCTATGCTAACTGTCTCTACTTTCTCTCCTTCACAGAGCTCTTGAGGTTTCAACCATCATCTTTATCTTCCAAATATTATATGCCAGCTAAATATCTCATACACTTCTGCCTAATTAATCTTTAAATATCACTTCTTTGTTTATGTGGTTTTCCCTGTTAAGAGCCTACAAAGATGCCTGGATTCTTCCTATCTAATCACACTGGTCTCCTTACTTCCTTAACTACACTTTGTTATCATTCTCTGCTCTCTGAAAACCTATCCCTTGTTTTTGCCATTAATACAAATTCTGCACTTCTCTGAGACCGAACGTCTACACTTGACCTCTTTCATGAAACATGTTCTGACCAACCCCAGTCCAACAATATTGCGTTAATTAAACTTTTGCACCAGTTTTCTATGTCACACAATCTAGAATGTACCTTTCACTGCCTTTTATTATCTATTCTATCCAGTTCATCAATCTCACAATATAACATACTGTATGATTCCACCCATATGACATTTTCAAAAAGACAAAGCTATAGTCATACAGAACAGATTAGTGGCTGCCAAGGGAGGTGGCAACTATAAAGAGATAGTACAGAGAGCTGTTGGGGGTGATAGAACTGTCTCCATCCTGATTATAGTGGCTGTTACATAAATCTATCCACATGTAAAAATTCGTTGAACTTTACACCAAAAAAATTCAATTTTACTGTATGATCATTTGAAAAATAAAATTTACAAAAGACTTAGAGTATGGGTAGTGTTTCTTCTCTTTTTCATTTTGAAAGCTTTAGAATAGAAAGGAGGCATGCAAAGAGTAGAAGTGGTCTGTGGATAAAGCTTTGAGAAATCGAATTTATCTTCTGGGTTATGCATGCCTCCATGAGGAAGGCATCAGCAAATGTGGATTGGTCATAAATATGAAGAGAAAGCATGAAGTAAAGCAGTATTTTATAGTAAGTGCCACTCAGCCAATGTGAAAAATAGGCAAAAATACTAGACCTCCCAAAATATCTTCCCTTGAATTGTAGCTATGAGGAAATGAGACTGTAAAAAGCTAAGGGCTAAGATACAGGCACAAAGTATCAACTCTGAGAGCGGTAGAGCTTAGGGGACATTCAGGTGTCAATTTTTTCCCTCTTAACTCTGGGTCATTAATAACTAGTAAAGAGTCCAATGTCATCCAGACTTCACAGCTTCTCTGTATTTTTATTCCCTATCTTGATGGAAACAATGATCATAGTTGTTTATAGCCAACAAACAAATACAACAATGACTTGTTTCAGAATTCATGCAGCTGACTTCATGTATTTTTGACAATGCTATCATGTTTCTGAGTGATCAATTTTTCTTCCTTTGCAATTTGGGATCCAGTAGGGAGCAAAGGGGGATATATCATCTGTGACTGCCTTCTGATGCTACCTTCACAGCTAAGTGCCGGACTCTGGGTGAGCCTTCCCAAAAATCCCATTCTGTGAAAGGCTTTTGCTAGTCTCTTATAATCTTCATCAATCAAAAGTTAGCATCTCATGGGCCATGTCTTCTTTACAGGCAGCTACAACTTCCACAATTCTTTGTTAAGCGGAACTCCTTTGACTCAAGGCATAATCAATACATCTTAAAGCTAGAGGCAGTTGTCTTTGCTAAGGTTATCTACAACAATTTCTTTTATTGCCATTCACAGCTGGAGACTTTCTTATTGAAATGTAATCAACACCATAATAGTCTTGCTATGCTCAATGTTCCCCATGATCCCTTCAGAGGCCTTGAAGTGCCCATCCTTTAGGAAGACTGGATCAAGCATAGCAGTGTGTGTAACATCTACTGTGATGGCCCTAGGCTCTCTGTGGGATATCTCAGATATTATGTGATAGACCCCTGCACCTCCTAAAGCATCTCACCCAACCATGCTCTTCAAGGTTCAAATGCTTCCTTTCCAGGAACAAAAACAAGACTTGAACATAATTTCTTATATAGACGTCGGGTTCAATAGGGGAGAGCTCTAACACCTGCAGAATGCCTGGTCGCAGGGCTTTGGGCTGGAACTCCTAGAAGTCAAGGAAGACCAGCGTGTCAGTACTACCTCTTCTTCAAGCACTATGTCACATTCATATAAGCACTATCTCAAACCCATTTTCTTAAAGAATGTTGTGTCAGTTGAGGAAGGTTAACCTTCTGTCACATCCTTTAGGGAGGTTAATGGGCTCTGTTACACCTGGTAGACTACATAACCCCTTTGGAGAATTGTTTTGGAAATATAAAGCAAAAAAATTTAAATCAGAGAGCACAAGTTTCATGCACAACTTTGTGATCATTCTTAGAGTCCTCATAGTAAAACAGACTTCTAAATTTTCAGATACCACCTTCCCAGCACAGATCTTGAAAAATGAACACAACAGTCATGGAAATGAAATGATATCAAATGGACAAAATTAGGGTACACAATGTTCAACATCACATGAGCAATCATTATCACTGAAGGACAGTTCCTCACCCTTCTTCTCCCTTCAGAGGGAAAATTTTGAATCATATTTCACATAGTCTCAGAATTCTGCAGCAAGAATATGCCCCAGTTCCCCACAGTGGAAACCCACTCATCAATATAATATACTCTTTATTGGTTTCCCTTTCTTTCATCTCTTGTTTGCTCAATCGCGCTTCCTAATGTAATCTTCAAAAACAAAAAAAACAAAACAGAAACAAACAAATATGAACCTCCTTATATTCAGTCCTTGTCACAGGATTTGCTTTGGGGAAAATCTAGTTTAAAACCATGTCTGTGACTCAGGTATAAAATTTCTGTGATTTCAATCTGCCAGATTTTGTTGGTTGGACTTCATTTATTTTTATTCAAAGAATATTTACTGAATGCCTAGAAGACAACAGGCTAAATTTACAATTGTCACACAAGACATTGCACTTATGGATTCCTTAGATTAAAAAGAGAAATAAGAGGTGCAAACTTAAAATTTGTATTCGAATGTAAGAGTACCTGAGTGGCTCAGTCAGTTAAGCATCCAGCTCTTGGTTTAGGCTTAAGTCATGATCTCATACTTCATGAGATCAAGCCCTGTGTTGAGCTCCATGCTGACAGTGTAGCCTGCTTAGGATTCTCTCTCTCTCTCTCTCGCTCGCTCGCTCACTCTCACTCTCTCTCTCTCTCTGCCCCCTTGCCCAATTGTGCACTCCCTCTTTTTATCTCTCAAAATAAATAAACTTAAAAATTGTATTCAACTGTATAAAACAGGAATAATAAAAAATTATAAATGTATGAGATAGAAAGAAGGGACACAGAGACCAGGATAGAAGGACTGAAGGAGGTGACATTGGGGCTAGACATTGAAGTACAACAGGACTGGGGCATACAATAGTCCTGAAAGTATCTGCCGGGCCAAAGGAAAGATGAGTACAGACACTGAGTCCGGAAAGCCCAGGGTATATATGAGTAGCCCCATTTGTTCCAAGAACAGTACTGTGTAATAAGGATAAGTCATGAAAAATAAAGACATAAAGGATGTTGTCAGATCATTGATTCTAGGTTTGAATCGTTTAAGAAAGCAATGGCATGCCATTGAAAATACTTGGGAACAATATTTTACATTTTTCTCAGTTTGTTATCAGTGCAGTTGCTTTTACCTCCTTATACCAATGTCCCTACTGCTCACTCTATCAAGATTCTGCTTTTTTCTTTTGTAGCATTATTATAACACAGTGTTGTTTTTATTAATTTCTGGACTTATTTTTTCTCTCTTTCAGTGAAGCTTAAGTTCTCAAGAAACCTATTTAATAGATCAGTGCTTTTTATGGCATCCTGCAAATAGTAGGCACTCAATTTAAGTTTTGTTGAAGAAATGAATGAATAAGTGATCATGTTTTCTGATGGTTCTGACATTTATCTGAAATTTCTCTGACAAAGGGTTCTTCTCTTTCTCCCCACTCAAGCAACATGTTCACCCACAAATCAAACTCGCAACACTTAAAGTACCCCATGGTTCCCAGACCTACACAAACAACTGTAATTTTAATGGTGTCTATATATGATTTGAGAGAGTGCCAAGAGACCCATCTGGCAGGCTCTAATACTTTAATTAAACCTGAAAAGAGGATTTAGACATTTATTCTGCTGGTACACCCGAAGCCCCAGACTTTAGCTGAGGGTGTGGCTGTGGTTGCAATGTGGAGCTCGTACTTCCATCAGGTAAGGTGCCCCTCCCACACCACAAGGTAGCCCAGGTGAATACAAGGGAGCAGAGTGGCATGCCTTTGTTCTGTGTGGCACAAGTTTTGATTGTTCCAGCCAAGCCACTGTCTCTGTAATATTCTCCACACCTCTTGGTTAGAACACACATACTTGTGTTTTGATGTTAAGAACTAAAACATAGTCGTTAGACTGAGGTGATTGAAACGCCATGGCAGCCCGATGCAAACAAATCAAAATCTAAACATGTACAAGTCTCAAGGTTATAAAATCATGAATTAAGGACAACTAATCATAGCCAACCAGGCTTCAAGCAATAGCTAATCAAATAATTTTCTTTCTTTGCTTCCATACCTTTTCTGTATATATCTTTCCCCTAGCTCCTATTGGCTGAATGATCCCACTTCTTGGTTGATAATGCCTAAGGCAAATCAATATTTAAAATTCTTTAAAAATTTTATATACCTCAATTTCTCTTTTAAGAGCACTGAGTGTGCTGTGGGAACCCCAGTCTCCCAAAAACAAAATAAAGAAAAGATTTGTGCAAACCCAGAGAACCAACTTCTCAGAACTTACCACAAAAGGAAGAAAGTCCTGAGCAGACAGATGGCATCTGTGACTGCCTTACCTAAGCCTGGGTCTTTCCTCCAGTCATGCAGAAATGGCCTCAACACATTACTGCAACACTCCTCTTGGGTAAGAGAATATGTAGAGACTGATAACCCCACCAAATATTGGTTGTAGGTCAAATAATAATAATAATAATAATCAGAGCAGATAGAGGAAGGAAATTCTTCTCTCTACCCAGAACCCAAATGACATGTGCAGGAATTCAATGAAAGTCAGCATAGTTAACCATTAGCTGTGATTACCAAATAGCAGCGATCGTAGCAGAGGAAAAAAAACAAAAAACAAAATCAAAAACAAAAAATGGATATCAGAAGTCAAGTTTAAACAACAGGAAAATTACTAGATAGAAGAGAGTTTAGGATAATCTTTATTTCAGCCTGAGAATGCTGGATTTTTATCTTTCCAACGATTCCCATCCTTTCCAACACCCAGTTTGTGGCCTAATTTTTCGGCTAGCGACATCAGTGTCCTTGTTTTCATTTTTCTAGCCCAGACTCCCAAACATTTGCCTCTTTACCCATTCTTCTTCTCTTCCCACTTCTTTCCTTCTGGTCCCTCTTTCCTTTCTTCATTCCTCCCTGTCACCCCATACTTGTTAAAAAGTATTTGCATATAGCATTCATAATAACTTCATATCTTAGCAAAGTGACTTGCATGGGGGAGGATTTCAATAAATATTCATTTAAGATGACTTTTCTCCCCTCTTTCTCTGCCCACCCCTTTGAGCCCTGGAGCCATCGGTCTTTTTGTAGGTTGCAAAATGAATGAAGTGCAAGGATTTCACATTAGGAAGAAACAGGAATCAGGACTTTTTGTCACTGACTTTCATGAACTGGGCTTCCAACTTTTAAATGTGGTGCATAATTGACACTTTGATACTTTTAGGCTATGGTGTATTCTCACACTCTCGTGGGGAAAAAATACTTGCTGACACAATCAGGAAACAGATGGTGACAAAGATCTTATACTTTGGTGCCAATCAATATGTTTTACTTGCCACTACTAAAATCTCATTTATGGGACCCAGGAATTTAAAGGAATTTTTCTGTTCTTTTTTTCTATCCTTTAAAGACTATTTTTAAGAATCTTCAGGGCTTAAAAGTTTTACTTCATTTTCCTCTTCAGTTGTATTAAAGCAATTCTGGGAGGATTGGGGTTTTTATCTGCCAGAAAATTCATGAATTAAAGTATTTTGCTCCTTAGTGTCAGTGACAGAATAAGTTTCTTAACTCTTGCCCCCCATTACCCAAACACGACCCATGAGTATAGCTATCCTAAACTTGAAAACATAATCTTTTGGAGAATGATAATTCTGCAGTTGTGAACTGATTTAACAATAGAAATATTTCTCCCCACCCTTCCATTCCTGCTTATTCACATAATAGCGACTGCTTGTCAAACAAGCAAACAAAAGGAGTATTTCTAAAAGGAGTAGATAATATTCTTATTTAGCTCATGAAAACTGTAATGAGTTATAACTCTACCTTTAAGGAGAAAGAATCAGATGGTCCCATCTAACAGGAAGCCCCTCTCCCAGACCAGAAGCTTCTGAAAGGTGAGGACAATGCTTTATTCTACCTCAGCACCCACATTTGTTTGAACAAATATTTGCTGAGTTTAATCTGCAGCATTCTATGAATTGGCGAAATAGCCACCAGAGGAAGCCCTTCCTTTTTTTTTAAGTCCCTCTAGCACGTTTGATTTGCATCATGACCTTTAGGGTTTGGGATGCCTAGAAATGTGTAGGTGAGTGAATCTTTATGTACCACCTACCTGGACTAGTGTGGGAGTCTGATTTAATCAGACATCCTCCATTTCATTGCGCTTTTCTCCCCCACTGCTCAAATCCATCACTAATATCTCTCGAATAATTTGAAAATATGTGTTGAGTATGAGTTCCATGGAGAATACAGAGGAAGAAAACTACAATGCATTGAGCATATACTTTATGCCAAGCACACATAGGACATATAATTTAACCCACCAAACAATTGTACGTAAAGTCATTATTATTACTCCCATTTTACAACGAGGAAACAAAGGTTCAAAGATACTAATCAGTTAGTCTGACACCACACAGATTGTAACATAGCTGGGGTATAAACCTAAGTCTGTCTAATTGTACTGTCTGCTGTGCAGAAAGATTACTTTTACTTTAATTTCCTTTAATCTACACAAATCCTATGCTCCCACATCTAGGATCATAAATAGGTCATTATTTCCCCAGTTACTTCTCTGGTAATTTACCCACCAGATTTTGGTTTTGACACCCTAAGAGAGTTCTGTTGATGTGGTTTTGGTTTTCATCCTTGTTAACAGTCCCTTCTAAAAGTCCACAAAATGGCTAAAGTGCCTTGCCCTAACTCCTCTTCATGTATCAGGCTTCCTGAGAAAGTCTACAAACTCCAAACTGGTTACAATCTGAGCAAACATGCTGTTGTAGAAACAAATGCATGGTGCATGCATCATATAATTCCTCTTGTCAAAATCTTCTAATAAATCCCCATTTTGCTCAAAATACAAAATCTTTGGCTTTCCATTGGCCTAGAGGGCACTATATTCATTACCTAGGCCCACCTCCATTATCTCTCCAATGGACGCTTTGATTATTTCCTCTCTGGCTCACGTTCTCTGGCCATACTATCCTTCATGTGTTCTATTCCTGCATGCAAATCAGAGTCTTTGCACTGTCTGTTCCCTCTGTCTGGTGCCTTCTTCCCCAGACTTACAGACAGCTCTTTCAAGTTTTTGTTCAAAAGTCACCCTCTCCATACGATCTACCCTGATTCCTTGATCATAGATTATGATCAAACATGAGCAAGAGTTCTCAATCTTCTTTACCCTATTAAGCTATTTTTTGGTAACATTTATCACTTTTTAATAAACTTTTTATTTCAATTAGTTCTTAGGCTCATTATTGCCTGTGAGCCCTCTAGAAAGAACATAGGTTCCATTAAGTCAGGGATTATTTTGAATTTTATACATGGATGCACCCAACATGACTAGAAACAGTGTATTTAATACGTACTCAATAAATGAATAAGTATGCAAGTAAACACATATGCATTTGTGAATTCTCAAACACCTGAATTTCTCAGGTGTATCACACAATATTAAAACTTATAGTAATTAGTTTATGAATTTAGATTCAACTCACCCAACTTCATATTTCTCTTGTACCAATAAATTCAACAAGAATTTGTGGCAGTTAAGTAAAAAAGCCAACGACACATATTTCTTTAAAAGGCAGATACTGGGGCGCCTGGGTAGCTCAGTTGTTTAAGCATGCAACTTCATGATCTCGCAGTTTGTGGGTTTGAGCCCCACATCAGGCTGTGTGCTGACAGCTCAGAGCCTGGAGCCTGCTTCAGATTCTGTGTCTCCCTCT
The DNA here is from genome assembly GCF_003009895.1 of Hyaena hyaena. NCBI lineage: Eukaryota > Metazoa > Chordata > Mammalia > Carnivora > Hyaenidae > Hyaena > Hyaena hyaena. Next base: position 115,733 of record NW_024081765.1, on the reverse strand, counting down.
CTATCTGCCCCTCCTCCACTTGTGCTCTCACTCAAAAAAATAAACATTTTAAAATAATTTTTTTTTAAAATGAAAGGCAGATACTTGTATATTTTCTTTTTAGTAGTAAAATGACTTATTTGAATCAAAGGCCTCAAAATGCATGTACCAGGATGAAAATACTCTCACATAAACTGAAAAGGGTATGCACATCAACAGAAAAACACTGGTCAGGGGCACCTGGGTGGCTGAGTCGGTTGAGCTTACAAATTCTGTTCAGGCTGTGATCTAGTGGTTCGTGAGTTTGAGCCCTGCCTTGGGCTCACTGCTGTCAGCATAGAGCCCACTTTGGATGCTCTCTCTCTCTGTCTCTCTCTCTCTCTCTCTCTCTTTTCCTCCCTCCTTCCCCTCTCTCCAAAGTAAATAAACATTAAAAACATAAACACACTGGTCAGACTCGAGTTTGTGTTTTTATATGTCTCTTTCCAGCTGTCTGCTCATTGCTCAGCTTCCCGGCTCTTTCAGTCTGTGCTCCCCTCTAAGGTATAGCCCTCTATTTCTCCAAACTCAAGAGGAAAACAGTCTTCCATCAAACATGGTACTCTGGCTCACATTTCCTTAAGCATAGCATCAGATTTATTGCTGGCTTCATCACTTATCAATGAAACCAGCTCACACACCTTGCTCTATCTCAACAGCCGTCTTTCCAGACATCAGGAACCAAGGTTTACATAGACTCCTGACTTTATCTGGGCCCCAGTGATGTACAATATCATGGCAACAAGGCCTTTTCTCTTTGTTCTGGGGAAACTTGAACCATAATGTGGCAGCCTGGTGTTCGTGCTGATTGTGATAAAGAGCAGCACACTGAGCATTTTTTCTCACTCTTCTCTTTTCTCTCTTTTTTCCTCTCTCTTCTCTCTCTTTTAAAGAAACAGGTGTTGGCATGGATTAGAGAAAAATTACATCATCTTCAAGAGAAGAGGAGGAATGGAAAGGAGAAAAAAAGTAGGGAAAAAAAAGTGGCAACCAGACCCAAATACATTTGCACATATAAAGCTGTTCTAATGAGAGCCAAATTGATTTGACATTCAGTGGCAGTTTGAAGCCAAGAAAAGCAAAGCAGCCTACAAAAGGCCTAGCTCATTGTTTATGGAGTGTCATACTCTATCATCTGTGAGACCAATAACAGGGATGGGAAGGCCTTTAAAGGCAGGGTGTGTGCTGGGAAGGGCTGTGTGGATACCACCAATGTCAGATCTGATAGACGGATTGAACGTGGCTTCCTGAGCTGAGATGGTGTTTGTCAGATGAGGCGGATATTCTCTGCAGATTATACATTAGCCAGCAAATTTGTAAAGTGTTAGCATTCTTTGAGGATGTGTGCTATGCACAGGGAGGCACATTTTGCATTGGTCTGGGGGGAAAAATCCTCATGAAAACATTAACCGACGAAAGAGAGTAATGAATTATGTGTCATTCAAATGGAACTATACGCATAATATCAGAGAAGCATCGTTACCATGACAAAAAAATACATTTACCTCCTAGCAAACAATGTACACTGCAGATGTGTACATGTATAAAGTTGACAGACTGAAGAAAATCGTACTAAAATAGAAATTCTTCCCATTAACCTTATTTTTCAAGAGAGAAGCTATTTGGTCATTTCAATACCGTTGACTGGGCATGGATTTACTGTTAAAAATACCTGGAAAGGAATGAGGTGTTTATTAAATGTCAGCACCTGACAAGGTAGATTAAATAAGTCTTCCTAGAAACTGTGAAATGCTAGAGTGTTACAGTCTGTATATAAAGAAGTTTCTCTTTTTCCCTCCTCTCCAGCCTCGAGCCCAGTCTAAGTATTACTTTGATATTAGATTCAGGGTAAGACTCAGATATTAGTGTTTACTTTTGGACTTCACAAAGGAAAGTTGATTTCATTGCAGGCTATGGCTGAGTGATATCAAATCCAAAATTTCAGCCTCTTTCATCTCAATTTCCTAAACACTTACAGGCCTAAGGATAGAATTTGACCTTAAGTAATCTAGACTTCACTGTGTGTCTCCTTAGTACAGATTTTATAGCACCATAAAATGCTGTGTGTATGAGACAAAGAGTAAAAGCAAAATTATGCCACAGGGAGTGTATTAATACATCATTAATACCTAGAACTCCTATCAGTGTAAACCTATATATCTTTAATATAAATCCAAATGGAGAAATGGAAAGTACTATTATTGATAGAATAGTAATAGTGCAGAGTGGAATTTTATTTTTCACATTTATTTTGTACCACTCTGAAATCCTTCCTTGATATTCCTTGGGACTTGAAAAGCCTTAATCCTTCTTTGCCCCACATTGCCAAGGGTCTGGGGTAGGGGAATCTGGGGATACATGTAAAGAACTCCTGGGATTATTTACCTAGTCCACTGCCTCCTAGGTACCCCCATTCAGATAGTATGACTTACAGGTTTTGTATGCTTCTAGAGCATAAACACCTTACCCTGAACCAAAACAGGATCCCTTAGCCTATACTCTGTGCAGAACACAGAAATGAAAGCTCCATCAGTGACCAGGCTGGGACACATGTTTGGCAGAGTTTCTCTCCCTCCTTGCTACCACCACACTTATGAGGCACCCCAAGGAATTCAATTCTACAAATGTTTGTTGTGCCTACCATGGCTTGATGCTGGTGATGAATAATTAAGTAAGACCACAATTCTTACTCTCAAGGAGCTTACTGTAATTTACAGAGTACCAGACAAGAATAGCTCTTACTGCCTCGAGATCTCAAGCCCACACACCATCATCGAAGCTTGTGGCACACCATAGGCTTCACTGAACGGAAGGATAGACATTTCCTAACATAGACTGGATGGCTCTGGAGTCCCAAAGCACCTTCATAGGCAGATATGGAAGGCTTACATTAAAACTCAGCCACCTTTACCTATAGAGTGCATAGTCAAGGAAAATAGTGGTTCAAATTAATGTTATAACTGATTGTATAGTGATTGCTTTCAAAATGCTTTCCTACAGGTAATTTACTCTGATAATGTCAAGGAATTTGGTCTTTTGATGGGACAGTTAGAATTAAGATCTAATGAATGGATTATAGTTACAGTCAAATGTTGTGGACTGAATGCATTCCTCCCAAAATCATATGACAAAATCCTCCTCCACCCCCCATGTGATGGCTTTAGGTTGGGGTGCCTTGGGAGGTAATTAGGATTAGATCTAGAGATCATGGGGGTGGAACCCTCATGGACAGGATTCGTGCCCTTATAAGTGTCAGGAGAGAGCTTGCTTCCCCTCTCTGTTCTCTACCCCTTGGGGATACAATAAGTTGGCAGTGTGAAAATGCCAGCTATACTGGCACCCTGATCTCAGATGTTTAGATTCTAGAAATAGGAGAATAAATTTCTGTTGTTTGCAGGCCACTTGGTCTATGGAAGTTTATTACAGCAGGCTAAAAAGATGAAGACATCAATCTAAGAGAAAGATCTGGCATGACTAGTGTAGATGCTACACAGGCCTCCTCCAAAAGATGATCTTCTAGGGGTACTGTGGTTCTTTAGATAGAATTTGTGCCTATTTATATTTTGGGGTACAATTTCTGTGAACTTCAATAACAACCAAAAATGATTTGAATTCTTCTATATTTAGATACTTGATGATATGAGAAACATTTTAAGGATAATTTGAGTCAAGCTGAGTATGTGTTCTATAAAGCAGAGTAAATACAATTATCACTTATGAGTCTTTGTCATATAAACTGATTCCCTGCTAATATTTTAAGCTAAAATAGCTGTCAGAATTGCTCTGCCTTTATTTCACATCTAAGAGAAACCTGACTGGGTTCAAATATTGCCTCTCCTTCTTACTAGCTAGATAAACTCATGCAACTCAATAAGTTCTTTTCTGCCTCTATTTCTTCATTTGTAATATGGGGATAATAAAGGGGATGTTGTAAAGATTAAACAAGAATAAACACTCAAGGAGAAGGCACTCAACATATTATACAGTGCTAAAATGGCAATAAGTTTTGATTTAAAGAATAATTCTAATAACAGTGTTAGAATAATTCAAGGGGCATCTGGTTTGGCACAGTTGGTTAAGCTTTCAATTCTTGATTTTGGCTCAGATCATGATCTCACAGTTCATGGGATCGAGCCTTGAGCTGGGCTTCTAGCTGACAGCCGGGAGCCTGCTTGGGATTTGTCTCTCTCCTGCTCTCTCTGCTCATCCCCTGCTCGCACACCCAAGAAAGAAAGGAAGGAAGGAAGGAAGGAAGGAAGGAAGGAAGGAAGGAAGGAAGGAAGGAAGGAAGGAAGGAAGGAAGGAAGAAAATAATTTAGAATAATTCAATAATTGTTTAACTAGATTTGTGGTGAAATATTTCTTTTTCAATTTTGGAAACTTTATGTTTTAGTTTTGGTGGTAATATTAGTTAGGAAAAGTTAATGGTGGCAAAAAGTTACTGACCATTTCTCCTAATCCAATAACATTCCTTTAAAAAGTGCTGGATTGCTTGTACTCACATCATATTCTTCTACCTACACATCTTTATTGGCACATAAATATATAGCTCTCTATATTGGCCAAATCAATGGTCTGTTTTCTGACCATTTATAATCTCTTTGTGGGGTTTCTCATTATGTATGCTTGTACTGCTTAACCTTAAGGGCCATAGATGTCATTCTATAAAGTTGGTCACCTTATCCTCGGTTGAATCACTTTAAAATCCAGTATCTAATAAGCACATTTGCTGTTCCGGCTCAGAAGCAAAAACCAGAGAAAACATCGTATTTCTTTTTCCAGCTCTGTTTAAAAACCATCACTGGAATGAAATACAATAGTAACAACAGCTAGTCTAACAAGGTGCCAGGAAGTAGGTATTATTACCATTTCTATGTCACAGATGAGTAGAGAGGAATTTAGTACAGAAAGGAAGGATCATACAGCTGTTATGTTGCCCAGACATGATTAGCTCCAGTTTCTTATGCCCTTGACTCCAGATGCACTGCCTCCCGGGATTATATGTGTGCTGTCACCTCACAGGATCACAGCCCTGTGTGGCTAAGCACTGAATGGGCATCTCCTCATGATAACAAACTGGCTGCTCTTTCAGATTCAACAATTAGTGATTATAATCTGTGGCATGCACAACTCCAACAAACTCAAGTTTCACAGACAGAAAGAAAGGAGGGCATTGGAACTTTTTTGGGAACATATTTCAGTAAATCTACAACGGCTGAACCCATATTTTTGGTTATCATAAAGTGTAGGTGATATGTCTCTGTGCTCACTAAACATACACTTAATGATAAAAACACGATACAAGAGATAAAATATCCACTGACCATCACTGACCTAACCAGAAATTTGCCTCTCTACTTTTAAACTTAACACATGTCTAATATTGGTATTTCTTGTAGTTCACATGATATGCTTATCTAAATAAGTATATAAATAATATTACTAAATAGTTGGCAAAGGTATTTTGTACTTGGTACAGAATACCATGTTAGGAAACAGCACGTGAATAACAGAAGACACCTGAGTTCTAAATTGATGTGTGATTGGTGCTACAGAAGGCATAGCTTAGTGTTGGATCCCAATAAGCTGCAAGCATTATGTTCCTTCCTGATAGGAAGACATGCATCTTGTTTAGCAGGCCAGGACAGGTCTGTTATTTCTGACTTTATAAAACAGCAAAATGTATCATATTTAAATTGCAAATATTTGAAATTTGAGTTCTCCACCAAGCAAGCTTAGGTGATAGTTCCTAACACTGAACCAACCAAAAAATGCCCGTGATTAAGCAAAATGTCACAAAATCCATCATCATTAACTTGTACATAGGTGGAGAATCCTCAGGTCCTTACTCAGAACACATTTACACTTGCTTGCTTTCTGTACACTGTAAAATAGATATTTAATTGTTTTTCTTTGTCCAACTTCCAGCCCCACAACAGATTAGATACAAGAGATTAATGGGTGAAGACTGCTATTTGAAGACACATTGAGAGCATAAGAATATGCTGATTAATAGCAAGAGGAAATGTGGAGAAATATAGAAACAAACACAACTTAAACCATATTCCCAGCTGGGGCCATTTAGTGTCGGAGCAAAGAGCCACTCTCTTATCAAACCCCACACAATTTTGTGGATCATTAATACATTATAGAAAATTATAATTTACATCCATGATAGTTACCTTATATAAATTGGATGTCACAAAAATTACGTTCGATATATTCTGTATAAGAAGGCAAAAAGTTCCTAATATATTTTAAGGAGTATTTCCATATGAAATGCTTCAAATTTTGTCTTAGCTTTGATATTTAAAGGATAAACATTAAAATAACCAGAATGCTCAAACATGCACCAAAAAAAAAAGTGTTCCCCGAAGGCTCTAGACTGTTGTGGTTTTATTAAATATAATAGTTTTTGAAGAATAATACTTGTATGTCTGAACTGGTTGGTGTCTTTAACAGCTCCCTCTCCACCCACAAAGCCAAAGGCTTTCCGTAAGTGCAATTCCAATACATGTTCCAAAAAATACCTTTAAGTTCCATTTACTACTCACCCTTCCGAATCCACTAATTCTGGCCTGGGGACCCCCGTCACTATCCTGTTGTTTGCACCTGCTTTGTGCTTCAATTGCCTGTTTACTTCCTGCTTCTGGCTTTAGCCCTGGATAGAATTCACATATCCCATAGATCCATGCTCTAGAGTAGCACTGTCTAAGAGAAATATAATGTAAGTCATGTATGTAATTTCCAGTTTTCTAGAAGCTTAATTTCTTTATTTCCCCCATGTTTTTATTTTTAAAGGTTTTATTTAAATTCCAGTTAGTTAACATACGGTGTAATATTAGTTTAAGGTGTACAATACCGTGATTCACCACATCCATACAACACCTGGTGCTCATCACAAGCACACTCCTTAATCCCCATCAACTATTTAACCTGTTCTCTTACCCCACCCCCAGCCACTGCTCCTCTGATAACAACCAATTTGTTCTCTATAGTTAAAGTCTATTTCTTGGTTTCCCCCTCCCGCTTTCTTCTTTCTAAAAGTCAAATTGAAAAAGTAAAAACAACAGAGACAATTTGAAAAGACATGTGTTTAACTCAATGTACTGTGGTCACTGGAAAAACATTAATATGGTCTTTTACTCTTTTTATTATGCTCAGTCTGAAATTCTGTGCATATTTTACCCTTACACCATACCTTATTTCGAGCTAGCTACATTTCAAATGCTCACTGTGGCTAGTGGCTACCGTATTGGACAGTGGGGCTCTAAAGCACTTGGGCCATAATCACCCCAACTGCTAGAACCCCCACTCTAGCTAAAGCTTCAGGTTCCCTGATGGTCTCTGAGGGTAGTTTGTGCAGTAGGCTACATTATTTGCTACAGGCTGGGTGAATGTATTGATATGTAGCTAATAATAATATCATTTTAAACACTTTGTCATTTATACTTTTTACACCAAAACACTTTTTTGAGAGAGAGAGCGAGCATGCACGTGTACACATGTGCATGCATGTGCACCTGGGTGGGGGAGGGGCAGAGGGCATGAGAGAATCCTGAGCAGGCTCCACGCCCAGGGCAGAGCCTGACACAAGGCTTGATCTCACCACTGTGAGATCATGAGTTGAGCTGAAATCAAGAGTCGGTCAAATGCCACCCAAGTGCCCCAACACCAAAACACTTTTAAATCTTTTTTCTTCCAGCGGAGACCCACATAAACTATGTAATTACATAAAGGAGGCACCAGTATCCCCATTTTATAAGAAAACTGAAAATCAGAGGGATTATTGATTTCTTTAAGGTTGTCCAACAAAGATAATTCAGTGAGAACTTTGAGATTTTTAATTTACAGCCCTTTCAATGATTTCTTGTTACTCCTTAAAACAATTCAAGGATGAGCCTATTTGTTGATTCTTGGATGCAAATTCCCAAATAATGCAGACATCTGGTCAGCAGTAGCCTAATTCACTCTCTTGAGCAATGATATCAAATATATATTGAAACATGTACAGTCGACCCATAGACATCAAGGCTAATAGAAGAAAGTCTGCATGAAATATGTGGGAAAGATGTTTTCTCTTCATGTATAAGCAGAACTAACACTTGGGCAATGATTAAATCACATTGAGAAACCTCAAAGACACATAAAAAAGGAAATTCTTTGAGGGGTTTGCTTCTTGTTTATTTTTTAGAAATGAAGTGATCTAAAAAAGAGAGGACAAGCTCATTCAGTTATAGCTTTCATATAATTACCACAAACTCTAATGCAAATTAGACTGTAGGTCTGCTCAATGTACATTTCTGTGCTTGCCAAATTATGTTTGGCAGTGTGGTCAAGCAAGAACAGATGCACACTGGGCCGAGTTTTCTTGGGCTGTTCAATAATTAGGAGGGCCATGTATTATAATAAACCACATCCCCTTGGCTAAGATTTGGATGCAAATTGCACACTAATTCACTTCCAAGTTTTTTGGAAGCTCACCAAGAGAGATGAAAATCAGGGAAATATACTGTTTACTTCAGGAAATTTGTTTTAAACTAAATATGGCTCATTTCTACGAGGCGTTGGGGAACTCCATAAGAAATGTAACAATAGCTTTTTCAGGTTCCATTCAGCAGGAATAAGAAAATGCTAAGAGGCTCCTTTGAAGAGTTTTTCCTGTTACCTGCCAGTTCTAACCATCTCTTTATGAACACATTGAGGGAGTCCTAAATGGAGGATAAACAGAAGCTTCTCGTATCTGTAAAGTATCACATTGCTCAAATAGAGGGTGAAATCAGTTCAGTGAGTGAGACTTTGTCAACATTTTCCGCAACTGACTGATAGGTTGTCCCTTAGATCAGGAAGGGGGTGGGTGGAAACATTTTTTTTTCCTGCAAAGCCAAAATAACCATTTTAATAATAAAATCCCCTGCATCATTTCAACTAGTAATTTCTTAGTAATCCAACAACTGTAACCACTATCTACAATGGGATATTTAAAAGAAAAAGTGAGAGCTCAAAGACCGAAGCCTATGCCACATTCATTACATATCCTCATCAATTTACGGAAAGAAGCCAAAGCCTTCCAATGTCACTTTTATTCTTAGATGAAGTTACATTCTCTCGTGTTGTTAAGAAGATCTGCATGTTCGTTCCCAGTCTTTTTCCAAATTCCATTTTTAAAATTGATTTATTTTTACTATTTGTTTCAGTTCAGTATTAACTCCGTCACTGACCTGGGTCTATGTATACCAACTGTGATAGACATAAAAATACACTACCTGCATCCCGCTTCCAGGCAGGGTTTGCTGCCCAGCTTTGGGAAGTGCAGCCAGTCTCCAACTGTCAGCTCTTTTGGGACCTGCCTCAGTGGCAGAGAGCCTCTTCACCTGGGGTTCGGCTCAGTGATACTGGTCTACATCTAATGCCTGAGCGAGACCACTGGGTAGAGATCAGGATGTCTTTGAAAAAGCAACACTCCCTTCAGAGATCTATTATGATCACCTTCCTTTCATACATGCTAATTCCCAATAAACACCCTACATTCCATCTCATCATCTGCTTCCAGAAAATACAGCCTATAGTCAGGCTTCTTTCAGTGCCCTCTACCCAACATGCCCCTATGACATAAAGGCTAGGACTTGATCATGTTCTCCAGGTAGACCAGATACTCCAGCCTCTCAGCATCCTCTTCAGGATTCATTAAATCACTTCTTTCAGGATGGTTGCCAACACTTTTTTTCCTTTCTTTCTTTTCCCCAGAATTTTCTGACCTGATCCAATGAGTCACTTGATATCATTCTTCAGACTGGTGTCTGTAGAAATGCTAAGTGCAGACTACAGTAGTATATTCATAATAGTAGTGAATAATCACTTTTTTAAAGTTTTTATTTTTAGATAATTGTAGATCCACATGCAGTTTCAAGAAATAATACAGCAAGATCTCAAAAATCCATCAGCCAGTTTCACCCAATGATACTACCTTGCATAACTATAGCATAACATCACAACCAGGAAATTAACACTAATTAAATCCAATGATCTATTTCAGATTTTACTAGGTTTACATGCCCTCATTTGTGTTGATATATGTATGTAATTTTCATACAAATTTATCATATGTGTAGATTGGTATGACCACCACAACCATCAGGACCCAGAAGGGTTCCATCACTAGGATTGTTGACGCTACCCTTTATGACCACAGTGCACCATCCCTCCCATTTTCCCTCCCTAACCCTCCCCAGCCTGTATGTTTTCCATTTCTATAATTTTGCCATTTCAAAACTGTTACGTAAATGAAATCATACAGCATATAACCTTTTGAGAGTGGCCTTTTTCACTCAGCGTAATTTCATTGAAATCCACGAAAGGATGTATCATTAGTTCTCTTTTTATTGCTGATTAGTGTCCCATAAGAAGTATGGACCACAGTTTAACAGTTTATCTAACCATTAATCTACTCAAGAACATTTGGGTTATATAGGGTTTTTGGCTATTAAGATAAAGATGCTTTGAATATTCATGTACAGGTTTTTGTGTGGAACGTACATTTTCATATCTCTAGGATAAATGCCCAAATGCATTTGTTGGATCATTTGGCAAATACATGTTTAGCTTTGTAAGAAATTGCCACACTTTTTAGCAGAGTGGCTGTACCATTTAAAATCTGTGCTATCAATGCATGAGTGAACCAGTTTTTCAATACCATCACCACAATTTTGTGTTATCTTATTTTAATTTTAGCCATTCTGATAGGGATGCATGACACCACGCTGTGGTTTGAATGTGCCCTTTCAAGTTGCTAAGGTTGTTGAACATCTTTTCACATATTACTTCCCATATGCTTATCCTCCTCAGTGGAATATCTGTTTTTGTCTTTTGCCCATTTTGTAGTGAGATTATTTGCTTTATTATAACTGGGTTTTGAAAGTCTTAATGGAGTCTATATACAAGTTTTTTGTCAAACACATGATTCACAAATATTTCCTCCTACTCTGTAGTTTGTTTTTTCATCTTCTTATTTTTTTAAGTAAGCTTCATGGCAAGCACAGAGCCCAGCATGGGGCTTGAACTCACAACCCTGAGATCAAGACCTAAGCTGAGATCAAGTCAGATGCCCAAGCAGCTGAGCCACCGAAAGGATCCTGTCTTTTCCTCTTCTTAACACATTCTTTGGCACAGCAGAAGTTTTAAATTTTGATAAGGTCCAATTTATCAATTTTTCTTTTTATGAATTGTGCTTTTGGTGTCATGTCTGAGTAATGAGTTTTTTATTGTAACTTTTTTTAGTTTGAATTTTTGATAAGAATTTTTATTTTATTTCTTAGAAAGAAATTCACATAGTAAAAATAAATTCAAACAATCCAGGAAGGTATAAAATCAACAATGAATGTGTTTTCAAGAAGCATCTACAAATTACTTTTAAAATCAAACAGCAGCAAGCTTTTAAATTAATCAAGAAGGACAAACTTAATTAAGAAGGGCAAACAGGTTGTGTAATAGTGAATATAATCACATATTTTATTATATAACATTCAGATGATCTATTTCTTCTCAATTCAATGAAATTCATGGTTAATTTATAAATGGGGATAGCTCACATTCCATTCAATATTTATTGACTTATTTATTCAACCAACATTTTGAACAATGCTTGAACTGAACTGCATACTTGACATAATCTATCACTCACTTTCATTCAAAAAACGTTAATGTCATAGTTTTATGATTTTTAGTAGTATTTCTTCTAAATTCTTCTACATTGTACCATATGTTGCCAGAAGATGTACAGGTATAAACTTGCAGTTTTATTCCAAATCATCTCTTAATTTGTTAAAGATAAAGGTGTGATGTCTGTTTTGCAGTGGGAAAAGATCAGTAGTAAGATATCTGATGATAGAAAAATTGCCACAAAGACAAATAATATAGTATGTATTTAATAAACATTTAAAATTTAAAAAAATAGCACCAAGCAATTTAGTTGAGGAAAAGTTGAAAAGATATCACAGCTTCCAGGAAAGCTTTAATGTTAATCAGACAATAGAATGAAATATAAAATTGAGTACACATGAACATAAATATGCAATGGCAGAAAATTTTAAATTATTTGTAGACACATATGGGTTCTAAATGAGTTATAATCACTCAAGAACAAATGGAGACATCATTATGAGTAAATCAACAAACCCTTAACAACTGTTTTTAAAATTGAATAAAACTTTAGATTGTGCAAGGGTAAAAAATAATGTGCAGAATACTTTGATATTAACTGTAATGCCACAGTAAGTAGTAAATTCAAGTCACTATTCTTAGGTAAAATAATGTTAAAATAATACTTAATAACATATTTTCTAGTAATCTCAAACTGTTTTGCAAACACATAAATGTTGTAAGTGAAAATGCCTCAAGAAGTTTCTGCAAGTTAACAGAACAATAATATGTAAATCTGACAACAGTGCAGTGGACACATTGAATCATACAGCTTGGAGAGAGGGAAAACTAGTCAGCAGAGACTGATAGAAAGATGCAGAAATAAGAGATAGGAAAAGAAAGTATCACCTGGGTTGCTGAAGATGATCAGTTCCCTGTTCTTAAATCTTGGTTGGGTTCTTGCCCTGAGTTTTGTGATACAATCTTCTGTTTTTACAATAAATTTATTTATTCTTCTCTGCATTTAGAACAATACGCCCAGCTGTGATGAAGTCATAAATACCAGATTTGCCCTACATCCTTACAAAAATTTAAAACCAGACAAGAGAGAGGCACCTGTGTGGCTCAGTCACTTGAGCATCCAACTCTTGATTTTGGCTCAGGTCGTGATTCAAGAGTCATGGGACTGGGCCCATATTGGGTTCTGCACTGAAAATGGAACCTGCTTAGGATCTTCTCTCTCCCTCTTCTCTCTGAAAAAAGAAAGAAAAAAGAAGCAGACAAGAAACCATCAAGAGATGGAATAAAATAAATACTGGACAACAGGAAGCACTGGATAGTGATCCCTGAGAGAGTGGAAACAAATGATTTGATCCCTACAACCACCCAAGCTCACTATGTGAAAAGATTTTCCAAGCCACAACCTAAGGAGGGTAATCAAAAGAGAGTGCAATCCTGCTGAGTTTCAGAGACAGAATACAGATTTTGGGAGACCAAAGTGGCTACAATCTTGAAAGTAAAGTAACAAAGAGGAGAGGAGGCTGCTACCAAGAGGAGGAATGCAGGAGAAGTGCTAAAGAAGAGTTCCCCTTGAGTCCCTGACTAGGTACTGATATGCACATGAGTGTGAGGCTGGGAAAGGAACCACTAGAAAGAGGCAGCTCAATCCTCAAAGGCTAAATTGGTCCAGAAAGGGGCTCTATTCTCACTAACCAGAGTAAAAAGACCTTTTAACACAGAGTATGTGGTAGAGATCTCAGAAGTACTGTACTGTACCGTTAGCAAATTAGTATAGGATAAGGGTATCTGAACCCTCACTAACAAACCTTGAAAGGAAGCCCCAAGGATAATATTGGACCTGTGTAACTTCAAGCTCTCAAATATTTAAAATATTACTCCCTTAGGGCACCTGGGTGGCTCAGTTGGTTTAGTTTCAGACGTTGCCTCTGGTCATGATCTCAGGGCTTGTGAGTTCAAGCCTCATGTTGGGCTCTGTGCTGACAGTTCAGAGCCTGGAGCCTAATTCAGATTCTGTGCTTCCTTTTCTCCCTGCCTCTCCCCTCATCATGCTCTGTCACTCTCTCCCTCAAAAAATAAATAATCATTAAAAGAAGAACACTGTAAATAAAAAAATAAAACAAAAATAAAATATTACTCCTCCAAAAAATGAGAAAACAACCTAAAATTCACATGGGCTAGCATCCAAACAAAAATTGCCAAATGTTCAAAGAAGTGAGAAAGTATGATGCAAAACCAAGAGAAAAATCAATGATTAGAACCACACTCAAATATGTTGATAATATATATTAAGTTAAAATCTAGATAATCCATGTAGTAAAGAAGGTATATGAAAGCCTGAAATGTTGAGGAAAGAAGTGGAAAATAAAAAAACAAGAACTGAACTTCTAAGCCTGAAAAATAAAATATATGAAATAAAAATCATACCAAATGAGATTAAAAACAAAATAAACTTTACAGAAGGGGAAGTCAGTGAGCTTATAAACACAGCAATATAACTATACAAAATGAAATACACAGAAAAAAAGGATAAAATAAAAACAAAAAAGGCATCAGTGGACTGTGGGAAAATAACAATATGTCCAGTGTAAGGATAATTGAAGACCCAGAAAGGTAGGAGGTAGAAAAAATATTTTAAATAATAATGGCCTTATATTCCAAATTTAATAAAATACAGAAATCCTTAAATCCAAGAAGTTCACCACAACTCATGATGAAGAAACAAGAAGAAAATTATTCAAAGGCATGTCACAATAAAATTAACATAAACTAGCCCTGAAAGCAACCAGACTAAAAATGGCACATTATGAACAACAACAAAATATAATGAAGTACACTTCTCAAAAAACGATGCAATCCAGAAGACAATGGAACAACATCTTTAAAGCAGAAAAAGAAAAGAACTGCCAACCTAGAATTCTATACCCAGCAAAAATGTCTTTTTAAAAATGAGAGTAAAAGTAAATATTTATTCTGGTTTACAAAAGTTGAGAGAACTCATCCCCGGCAGACTAGAGCTATGGAACACACTAAAGAAAGTTCTTCAGGGAGAAGTTAAAAAAAAACAAAAAACAAAACCCTAAATGAAAATGTAGATCTACTCAAAGAAATGAAGATCAGAGGAAAGGTTAAGCTGTATATAAAAGGCATTTTTTAAAAAATTCTTATCTCCTTAAAGCAAAAACAATAACCATACTTGTTATGTGGCTTGTCGATTTGTAAGTAAAATTTACTACAAAAATAATGCATACCAAGGAAGGTCAAAATGGAAAAACAAAGGAAGTTTCTTACATGATACGCAGAGTGATATTATATTGTTTGAAGACAGATTGTGATAATAAAATTATGTAATGTAAAGTCTACATCAACAGTATAGAAAATGAAATGAAGTATAGCTAATATGCTAACTAACAATGGAGACAAAATGTAATTATTAAAAAAGCTAACTAATCTGACAAGAAAAAGTAACAGAGAAAAAAGAAGGAAAAAAAAGAACAAAGAACAGATAGGACAAATATAGCCTAAATAGCAAGATAGCAGATTTAAATCTGACCATATTGATACTGACATAGCAGTTTATACTTCCACAATACAATGGTTCAGTGATGGAAAATGTGACTGTAGTAATAGTTTCATGGATGCATGTATAAGTCAAAAAATGATCAAATTATATTTTAAATATGTACAGCTTTGTTGTACTTCAATTATGCCTAAATAAATTTATAAAATAGATAACCAAAGAAGATAGAAAAATAAAGAAAATAATAGAATTTAAAATAGTCTCAAATATATGAATAATTAGAAATAAATTTCCAAACATTTCAAGTTAAAGGTATTGTTAACATTGTTAAATTACATAAAACATGAACAACGCTAACCTCTACCTTATGATAAAGAAATACACTTGACATATAAAGATACACTATGTTAAAAGTAAATGGATACCAAAAGGTACACCATGAAAACCCTAGTCAAAAGGAAGCAGAAATGGCTATACTAGTATTAGACAAAATAGATTTCAGAACAATGAATATTTCCAGAGATAGAGAAAATTCAAAATGATGATGGGATACATTTTTTAAGAGGCATTAAATCTCCTAAATGTGTTTGTACTTATTATCAGAGATTCCAAATACATGTGGATTAACTTGAGAAAACTAAAGGCAGAATTAGACAAATCCATAATTATAATTAGAGATTTCAATATCCCAGTCTCAATAATCAATAAAGAAACTAGAGAGAATATCAGTGTGTCTATTTAAGACTTGAACAATACTATCAACCAACTTGACCAAATATATATTCATAGAATGCTGTTAAGCAATAGTAAAATGCATATTCATTTCAAGTGCATGTGAACTATTGAAAGAGATAGACCATTTGGGTTCTTAAAACAAGACTCAATAAAATTTAAATCACTGAAGACATACATGGTAGACATCACAATGCTTTAAATTAGAAATCAGTTTCTTTAAATGCTATCTGGGAATTCTTCAAATATTTTGAGTTAAATGACACAGAGCCAAATAACTTTGAGGCCACAGAAGAAATCATAAAGTTAATTTTAAAATATTTTAACTATATGGAAATGGAAATACAATACAACAAGGTATGTAAAATGCAGTGCCTGGAGGATAGCATTATATACTTATGTAAGGGAAAAAAAAGGAAGATATCCAATTAATGATCTAAGCTTCCACTTTAAAAATTAGAAGCACAAACTGAAGAAGCAGAAGAAAAGATATAATAAAGATCAGAGCAAATGTCAATAAAATATAAAGCATAAGAACACTAGAGAAAATCAAAGAAATGAAAAGTTCCTTCTTTGAAAAGAAGAAAAAAATTAATAAACCTCTGGTTGTACTAATCTTAAAAAAAAAGAAGACACAAATTACCAATATCATGAATGAGAAACAAGACATTATTACTGATTCTACAGGCATTAAAAGACTAATAAGATAGTTTTATTTAAAATTATTTGTCAATAACTAAGATAAAAGGTGCAATCTCCTAAATGACATGAACTACCAAAATCCACCAAAGTAGAAATACGTTAAGTTGAAAGTTCCTATTGTATTAGAGAAAATGAATTTATAACTTTAAAATGTCCTACAATGAAAACTTCAGGCCTAGATGGCTTTATTGGGAATTCTATCAAACATTTAAAAGAAAATCAGCCCATTTTACACAAGTTCTCCTCAAAAGTAGAAAAGAAGAGAATTCTCTTTGATTATATGAGACCATCATTACTTTTGTACAAAAAGAAAGAGTTATAAGAATGCACACTTTACCACTTTTATTCAGTCTTATAGTGGAGATCCTAGTCAGGGCAATCAGGCAAGAAAGAGAAATAAAAGGCATACAAATTGAAAAAGAAGTAAAGCTGTGTGTATATATATACACACATATACATATATATATATTTAATGGTTATTTATTTTTGAGAGAGACAAAGTGTGAGTGGGGGAGGGGCGGAAAGAGAGGGAGACAGAATCTGAAGCAGCCTCCAGACTCCAAGCTGTCAGCACAGAGCCTGATGTGGGGCTCAGACTCCCGGACCCTGAGATCATGAACTGAACCAAAGTCCAACGCTCAACCAACTGAGCCACCCAGGTGCCCCAATACTATCTATATTTACAGACAGCATGATCATCTTTTTTTTGAGAAACCCTAAGGGATCTTTTTAAAAAAAAAAGCTATGAAACTATTAAGTGAGTGTAACACAGCCACAGAATACAAAGTGAAATCAACTGCATTTCTATACACTAGTGAATACAAAAATCAATTGCATTTCTGTATACTAGTGTTGGACAATCAGAATCTGAAATCAGAAAAATATGGTTGGGCAGTTTCTTTAAAAATTGAACATTCACATGTCATACCAACCAAGCCATTCCACTTCTAAGTATTTATCCAGCAAAAACAAAAGCATATGTCCATATAGAGACTCTTACACAAATGTTCATCACAGCTTTATTTGTAATCACCATAAATTGGAAACAACCCAATGTCCATCAATGGGTGAAGAGAGAAATAAATCCTGGTGTACTCATACAATAGAACAATATTCAGCAATAAAATGAAACAATTATTTATGCATGAGATAACATGGACGAATCTTGAAATCATTATGTTTTTGTAAGAGAAGCCAAGAATAAAAGTAATACTGGATGATTTGATTTACATAAAATTCTAGAGCATACAAACTAATTTATTATAACAGAAGGCAAGTTAATGGTTATCTGGTCCAGAGGTGTAGGAAAGGATCAACTGCAAAGGCATGAGAAAATTTTGAAGAGTGATGGAAATGTTCTTTGTCTTGATTGTGATGATAGTGTCATGAGTATATCAGTAAGTCAGAACTGATCAAATTGTATATATTATGTATGGGCAGTTGGCTGTTTTTCAATTTTACCTCAACAAATTTGCGAACATAAATAACTGAAGGAAATAAAAAATAAAGAAAAATAATTTAAAGTAGCATGTAAAATATGAAATATGAGATAAATTTAAACTATATGTGACACTTTTATGCTGAAAACTATAAAATATTATTGAAAGATATTAAAGATGTCTTAAATAAATACTTAGATACAATGCTTATGGATTGAAAGGATCAATATGTTAAAATGTCAGTTCTCCTCAAAATAGATTTAATACAATCCAAAACCAAATAGATTCTTTTTCAGAAACTGATAAATTGATTGTAAAATGCATAGGTGGGGGTGCTTGGGTGGCCCAGTCAGGTGAGAGTCTGACTCTTGATTTTGGTTCAGGTCACGATCTCACAGTCATGAGATTGGGCTCTGCATTGGGCTCTGCACTGAGTGTGGAGCCTGCCTAAGATTCTCTCTCTTCCTCCCCCTATTCCCCCCACCTTTGTCTCTCAAAAAGAAATACTAATAAGATAAGAAATAAAAGGTATAGGTATAGAGAACTAGAGTGTCCAAAACAATTTTGAAACCAAAAGAAAAAGTCAGAGGACTTACACTACTGATTTTAAGACATATAATAGCCACCTGGGTGGCTCAGTTGGTTAAGTGTCAGACTTTGGTTCAGGTCGTGATCTCATGATTCATGAGTTTGAGCCCCCTGTCAGGCTCTGTGCTAACAGCTCAAAATCTGGAGCCCGTTACAGATTTTGTCTCCCTGTCTTTCTGCCCTTCTCCTGCTCATGCTCTGTCTGTCTCTCTCTCAAAATTAAATAAACATTAAAAAAATTTTTTAAAGACTTACAATAAAGCTACAATAATCAAGATAGTAGTATTAAAATTAATATATAGATCAATGGAAAAGAATCGAAGTCCAAAAATGGACCAACACATATATGGTCTGGTGATATTTGATAAAAGTACCAAGGCAATTAAATGTATAAAATTGATTTCCAATGTATTGGCACAATAGGAAGTTGAATATTCACATGCAAAAAAAACAAAATAAAAAATAAAAACAAACAAAAAACAAAGAACAACTGGATCTTTACCTGTATGTGCAAAAATTAACTCAAAATGGATCATAGACCCAAATTTAAAAGCTAAAACTATAAAACTAATAGAAGAAAATTTTAGTTGCTCTATATCAGGCAGTTTCCTAAGTAAGACTCAAAAATTACAGACTATAAAAAAATTGATAAATGTATTTCATCAAATTAAAAAGTGCCTCCTCAAAAGATAATGTTAAGAAATATTAGGAGTATACTTAGGTCTTACTTCGGATCTATGAAGTCAGTATCTCCAGATGTGGTTCCATGTCATTTGAACCATGACTAATGAGAATTACTGCCCTACATTCTTAAAAAAAAAACTTGAGAATTTCATTATACTATATTTGTAACCTTCACATAGGACTAAAGAAGAACCATATGGAGAAATAGAAGGTATGCATTTTCTAAAGAAAATAAGGAAATAGGAAATTTGACTCAGAGAAGGTTAAGGGATTGATTAATATACTGTTCTGCAAGTGTACAAATGATCTCTATGCAGTAATCTTGACACAAATGCAGGAAATTAAAGGAATAGAAAAATGAAATATGAAAAATTTAGGCTGAAAATAAAAACTAGTTTCTGACAGTTGGTTTTCAAGCAAGGTTGTGGAATCTTCTCAAACCTTCATTAGATAGGTTATCAATCAGTATTTAAAATGATCTTAACCCCAAGAAGATAATCGAGGAAATTTAAGTGTTTCTGTGATGGGACCAGACACAAGGGGGCCACTCTCTGAAGGTAAAACCAGTGACAACAAATTTCATTTGCCAAGAAGTGTCCATTCTTAAATTGGGTGTCAGGAATATCCCAACACAAACACAATCTATATCTTCTGCCCCCTTGTTAAATTGTACTATGTTAATGTAATATTGAAAAACTACAATAGTTTCCTCTTTGCTGGTCTACTAACAAGCAAAGAGCATCAGTAAAAAAGGAGATGAGGAAAGCTTTTAAAATTTTGAATGTAAGTGTATCAGAAGTAAGATCCACCAGGTTCCAAGAATATGCTCCTCATCTGTCGCTTTGTCTGGAAAACAATTTTCAGACATATGTTAAAATCTAGATAATAATCAACCCCAGAAACCAGTGTAAGCAAGAACAAAATAGGTGAGTTTGTTTACATTATATATCTTGATTTTCCCCAACGGAATGTTGGAAATCAGAATGTACACATCTGAAAGAATATCACAGAGCAGGCACTCTAGAAATGACTATTTTGCTATTACGAAAGTAATGCATGCTTATTTTAGAAAATAGAGCAGAAGACACACAAAAAAATAAGATGGAGAAGCAATGAAAAATTATTCATAGTTCTGCCACCCAGAGATAATTACAATTAATGCTTGGATACCAACCATCTATGCACTAACCCAATCATAACACCAAAATGAAAGCAAGAAGTGAACATTTCTGAGATCTTGTGAAGTACATTCTTCTGTTAATATATGGATGCCTCTGCTGTTCCAGCTATTATGCAGAATGAGATTCAGCAAACCTTAATTAAACATGTGGTCCCAAAGAAATATAAGAATAGACTCTTAGCCAAAAAGAGTTCACCTCCACCAAATTGCTATGTTGAGAGTTTGGTAATCCGATTTACCTAATTGCAACAACCAGAATTTAATTGTGTCTCTTCTTGCTTGTGACCTTGCATTCTAAACAGAGGAACACGATTTTTAATGGAAATGTCTTACTTTTTCTTTATCCCCAGTTCTCTCCATTGGAAACTACTGCTTCCCACTTAGTTGAAAATGGATATTATCAGCAGAAATTAAATTTCAAAATTTACATTCCTTATAGAAATATAAATACCTTCTCTACTTTTTCATGGGTCTTTGTCCCTAAACTGTAGCAGTAATAATTCCCATATTTAGAAAAAAAAAAAAAAAACATACAAGCAGGAACTATTATTGTTGCTCATTCTTGCTGTCTTTTTTCCACAACCACAGGGAGCCAAATTACTAATTCTTTATTGGATTTGTCATTGGAAATGGTGCCAAAATGGAATTGGAAAGAGAAAACAATTGAGCTTCCTAAGTAGAGCATAGAGCACAAATCCTTGAATTAGTTCTAATAATTAAAGCATCTTGTGAAGGGCTTCAATGACAGGATAAACTCATCTGTCCCTAGTGCAAGACCCATATCAATTACACTGGGCATAAGGAGGATGGTACACAACAAAGGGAATTAAAATACAGAGGCTGACAGTCCAGACAAAGCCTGACTCTGGTCAAAGGCAGCCTCTCCAAGTGTTATCTATCTTTAAGCCAAGTGCTTTTAAATAAGTTTAAATACCAATAGGGGGTTAATTTGAGACCAATTTGATTTTATTTCTGAATTAATGGTTTTTAAATCTGCGTTTATAATTTCTGCTTATCAAGGATTGCCCTTCTGGTATAAAAACTGAGCCAAGACTCAGTTATCAAATTACTATGAAGGGTTCTGTTAATTAGATAGTTTATCTGTGATGAGTTGTTGACACTGAGATGATGTGTGTTAAATAATTTTAAAATATTCTGTGGGGCACTAACTCGGTGGCTCAAAGCATTGCTCTTCCATTTTTCAGATCCTGCTTGGAGTTAAACTAGAAGCTCTTAGTAAAAATTAATATGATGGTATAATACATTTCTTAAATATAGAATCATTCATATCTTAAAATTATACATATGAGAGAATAAGTCTTCTGGCACACTTTATTAAGCTCCTCTTTAGACCATTCTAACGAATTCAGCCTCTTTCACATGCTGGTTGGTCTTTAACTGCTCAGTATAGACTGCCAGGAAATTCATCGCTGCTGTTATTAAACACAATTCTCAGGATTTGCTCTTTTCATCGTGTTTCTTTTAAAAGCTTTTTTGGTGATTTTTCCTCTGGCTTCTCTTTCCACCTCCAAATCAGGCAACCCAAGAGAAATCTCAGAAACTGAAATATTTTTTTCCCAAGTAGGTAAATTAAAGCTCCAGCTGTTAAGGGTTTTTCTTTCTATCTGTCAATTTTCTTTTTCTAGTTATAGTCTGTGATGGCAGAGGCCAGGAACAGTCCACAGGGAATGTCTTGAAGTCTTAAAACAGGCTGGTGTCTGTTTTCTAGAGGAGAAAACACTGAACACTGGACACAAGTCTTTAACAACAGGAAAGCTGCTGATTAATTAACCTATAATTGTTAAAAGTACAATCCTTCTGTATTATCTCTAAAATTCCATTTTAAGCTCTCTTTAAATGTTGATTTTATTTACTACTTTTTTAAAAAAAAAATTTGCTATTTTCTTTCCTCACTAATTCTCTAAGACACGTGGTATACCAGAACAATTGAGTTTCAGAATCTGGAGTCCTCAGTCTTCCTAGTTTTTAATTTTAATTAATAGCTGTAATTGTTCAATCAGTATACACAGCATTAAGAAAAGATAAGCTCTTTCAAGGTAGTGGAGTTCACTGTGAGTCATTAAACTCTAGGAACCCTGAGTTCAGATTCCAGTGTTACCACTACCTGTGTTGTCTTAGGCAAGTGGACTCTATAAGTTGTGATTTTAATATTCATAAAGTAAGGGGACTGGAACCCATAAATACCCTTTTCAGCTCTAATATCCCATGATTCTCTTCATCTGAGGAACTTACTGTTGTGAAGGAACAAAAACGGAGTTCACATGAAACAAACATGCGTTCTAAACTGGTTTTGTTCAGTTTCTTCAAAGGAGGTTTCAAAGAAAATTAACAATGAAAGAAAAACATTCGGTACCAGGTAAAAGGAACAAACATGGGACAAAGAGGGGGACCAGGTTCCAGTTACAATTGTGCCATTAATAACTTAGTAACCGTGAACAAATTATGGTATCGAAGCTTCTGAGGCCAATGACTGAATTCCAAATTCAAGAGATTTGACCTAATCATCTCTGAGTCCTGTTCAATACAAAAATTCCATGACTCTAAAAAATGTCTTCCTCCAGAAGACATGGAAGAGGATATCTGGAAATATTCAAACAATTATTGACAGTGAACTCTGCTCTTTTGCTCCTGGTTGGAGACTGTTGTTCAAAAACATGCTGTCCCAGACCATCAACACAAAAGTAAAAACATATCCTTGGGGACCTGAAACAAATGCTGTAACTAAGGGTAACTTTCTGAACCTGTAACATCTTAGTCATCATGATGGCAATCTCTCAGGTACCAACCCTGAGAGTTAAGGATTATAAAAGAAGCATGTATTTCTTCTATTGTGCTTCTTGATTTCTCACTTCTTTACGCAAAATATAGCTGAAATAGCTGACAAAAATCAAGACAGTGCTAAAAATGTAAGTCCTAGTGGTTCATCTCAAGAATAGTAGGACATCTGAAGTGTTTGTTCTCTTTCTGCAAGCCTTTCTAGACCCTCTAAGCATTCCCTGTAATACTGAATTTGGAAAAGCAGTTATGTTACTAGTAAGCTTGTAATACTCATGCATCCCAGCCTTTTAGCAAGAAAAAAAGCAAACAAAAACCAAAAAACAGAACAAAACAAAAAAAACCCCAAACCCTCCCATATATATATATATATGTATATATACATATTCACTAATATTTTTCAAGCTCTATTCCAATTAAGAAATCTGAATGCGGGGCATCTGGGTGGCTCAGTCAGTTAAGCATCCTACATTGGCTCAGGTCATGATTTTGTGGTTTGTGGGTTCAAGTCCTGCATTGGGCTCTGTGCTGACAGCTCAGAGCGTGGAGCCTGCTTTGGATTCTGTATCTCCTTCACTCTCTCTCTCCCTCCCCCACTCACACTCTGTCTCTCTCTGTCTCAAAAATAAATAAATAAACCTTAAAAATTAAGAAAAAAAAGAAATCTGAAAAAAACAACTGGGGACAAATGCCAAAATAAAGCTAGTAGGAATGATTGTTTTCATATTTTAAGTCAAGTGAAAAATATAAAAGGTATAGGATATTTTTGTCTTGAAACATCAAGTACTAGACACTGCCCAAAAGCAGATGGTGTAATCTATTCCAGAGAAACAAATCGCCTGGCTTTTTTTTTTTTTTTTTTTTTTTTTTTTTTAATGCTTGTTTTTTTATTTTTTGCTCAGAGTTTCTCTATGTACCAACTTTGCTTTGCATTCTTAGAAGATACTTTGATTTCTTTTTTTTTTTTTAATGTTTTTTATTTCNGTGTGGATGCTCAAATATTTCTGCAGCCAAAAAACATGAATTAAAAATATTTAACTGTAAGTATAACTGATATAAAAAAGACCATGAAGTTAGGAATTTTTTTTTTTTTTTTTTTTTTTTTTAATGCTTGCTCCTTGGAACTCAGTCAGATGCTTTTCCTTTTCCTTCAAGACACTGACTCTTCCCCTAATGACCCTGGGACCTCCATTTTTGTAAGGCCTACTTAGGATAAGTAACATATTCTAATAGCCATTGCTTTTAACCACAGTATAAAAGATGGAGATGTTGTTCCCAACTTCTTCATGGACCTGGCCCAAATCCCTTTAACCAACCCCTCTAGTCTCATACTTTGATTTCTTTTTTTCATTTTGATTGATAAGAAAATAATTGACAACATTTGAAGGCACTTAAATATGCATTAATGATTATAATGCATTATACTCTGGTCATGAAAGTCATAGCAAAAACTATCTTTAACGAATAAATAATAAATCTGTACTTTAAATTTTTATTCATAGAGCTCTTGAATCATAACAACCAACTTCCCTTAGCTCCCTACACAACTATCCTATTTTCCAAATGGAAACTGGAA
The DNA here is from genome assembly GCF_003009895.1 of Hyaena hyaena. Taxonomy (NCBI): domain Eukaryota; kingdom Metazoa; phylum Chordata; class Mammalia; order Carnivora; family Hyaenidae; genus Hyaena; species Hyaena hyaena. Next base: position 90,843 of record NW_024081765.1, on the reverse strand, counting down.
TAGAGACTAAGGGACTTTCCTTAGGCTACAGTACAGGGTTAGGGAATGATTTCCTAACTCAATGTAAGGAATTCACTTTAAATCTACCCAAACCAAAAAATTTCTAAAGTAATCCTCTAAAATATACACAGCACTAGCCAAGCATGGGAAAAATTTCAAAATATTCATGATTTGACAATCAGCCATTACCTAAAGTAGGCTGTAATGCTAAGGAATATTTCCTCAAAAAAGGCTCTCATATTGTTTTCAGGTTGTAGTCCCAGTGTTTGGTGCATAGTATAGACTCTGTCATTGTATATTGAATGGATGATGGCTGGTTGGCTGTAGTGTTAAATAAAGTAGCAACAAAAAGATGGGAAATTGAGTAGAATGGATGATATCTAGAAATACTATAAAAATAAAAACTAAAGAAGTTGGTAATTGGGTGTGGAAAGTGTGATGAAGAAGGGGGAACTCAGAGGGATTTCTGACCTGGGTGATGATGCAATTCACTGAGATAGGAAACACGAAGTGGGAAGCAGGTGAGTAGATAGGCAATGAGTTCAAGATTAGATGTGCTAAATCAAAAGCTATGTGAACATCAAGTGAGATTTATTCAATAAGAAGTTGGATATATAGATTTGAGCTTAATAGAGACATTTTTTACTCGAAGTTAATTATCATGTAAGTGATAACTGAAGTTTTATCCATAAATGAAATTACTTTGGGAATAAATGTAGAACAGAATATCCATGTTCAATATATTTTCAAATGGTTGGGAACAGGGAGTCAATAAAGGGTTGCTCAGTTTTTCCTTTTTCATGGACATTAAAAGTATATATTAGTGGCCATATACTATTACTATGTCATAGAAGAAGGAGAAAAAATTTCAGCTTATGAAAATATGGATGACATAATCTTAGAAAGCAGGATAATATAATAATAAAAAAGTTAACATATCATCCCTGTAAAATTGTTTTTTAAGTTTATTTATTTATCTTGAGAGATAAGGTGCGAGCAGGGGAGGGGCAGAGAGAGAGAGAGAGAGAGAGGAAGAGAATCCCAAGCAGGCTCCACACTGTGAGAATGGAGCCCAGTGCAGGGCTTAAACTCATGAGCCATGAGATCATGATCTGAGCCAAAATCAAGAGTCAGAGGCTTAACTGACTAAACCATCGAGGATCCCCACCATATCACCCTTTATCACAAAATGATACCATTTGGAGACCAGCATTTGGGAAACACTGGTATCACTGAAGGTCAGATGTCCCTGGAATGCTCATCTTCAAGTGTTCATCAGAGGAGAGGAGCCCACAATGGAGCTTACTTCTAATGGAGAAGTAGCAAGTAAAGGCAGGGAAATGTGGTATTTTAAAGCCCAGTGTTTCAAGGTATATATGATCAAAAGTTCAGATATCACTAAAAGATATCTTTGGGTTTTTTGCACTCTTTAGCTGTGTATTTGGAAATTGATAGCAGCTAAAAAGTGCAAACAACCCAAATATCTGTCAAATGATGAATGAAAAACAAAACATGGTATAGCCATACAGTGGGATATTATTCAGTCATAAAAAGTATTGATATATGCAAGCTATACCATGGATGAACCTTGAAAACATGTTGCTAACTGAAATAATCTAGACAAAAGGCCACATGATATATAGTGATTCCATTAAAATGAAATATCCAGGATAAGCAAATTCACAGATACAGAAAGCATGTTAGTGGTTTCCAGGGACTGTGGGGAGGAGGATGGGGAATGGCAGTTTAATGGGTACAGTGTTTTTTTGGGGGGGGAGGTGATGAAAATGTCCTGGAATTTGATAATCATGATGGTTGTAAATTTTGAATGTACGAAAAGCTACTAAATCACATATTTTAAAATGGCTAAAATGATTAATTTTATGTTATATTTATTTTAACTCAAAATGAAACTATGGAATATAATGTAATGAGCCATAAGAAAGTTGCCAAGCACCGGAAGAGTATAAAGGAAGACAGAGTGATCAATGTACTAAAGAAGGTGATGGTGTTTGAGCTGGGGCTTAGAGACTAACCAGCAGAAGAATAGTATTAGAAAGAGAGAACTCTTTCAATGGGACAAGAAAGGGCAGCAAAGTCTAGGTGATGTTCAGAGAGCAGTTGACAGCCTTGCTTAGTGATCATAGGATAGGTGAAAACAGTAGTAAAAGAAAAAAAAAATCTAGGGTTCATGTAGTTTGGAAAATCAAGTCTGCTCTCTCTGTTCTCTTCCTCCAGGGCATGTTTTCCCTTGCCAATGAGCAGTGACAGGACAATATTTGATGCAGGTCTGAAATGCAGATGCTTGAAATGATTCGCAAGGTAAATGTCTGGACAGTCTTTCTATGCCCTTCCTCCTCATCTTTTTTTTTTTTTAATCTTGAGTAGATTTAGGATAAACAAGACAATTAATCATGTAAAGCTCTTGATACAGTGAGGAAAGTATGTTCTGTCCCCCCACACAGGTCTTTTGCTAGGTATAAAATTCTTAAGCACTGGCAAGTAGCATCAGCCTCCCTGTTGCATATGGTTTTGTTAGTTACAAAATTCAAAACAGCCACAAGTTACAATACTGGTCATTTTCCTTCCAATGGTTTCAGAGTATAAACAGGCTCAGACATTTTAGCCGTCTACTTCAATATATTTAAGTCATAGCAGAGTACATAGACCTTAGGCCCAGAAAACACTGTGGAGGGAATAAAAATTTAAGACCTACAAGCTTATAAGATGCATAGGATGGAAATTTAGTTCCTAGTTAGAAAACATCTTATCAAAATACATGACACACATCAATGTGGATGTTTCCTGAGAAGGTCCCTAATCTTAAGCTGTTCTTTCTTCCTTAGAGCCCAAATTTCTAATACTTGGCCCTGCATCTCCATGATCTTCATCATCATTGGAGTCATTGTCACTACATATCTATGAAAGATCTACATGAGTATAGACGAGTTTGCCATCAGAATTTATATAGATGTATTATACCTCTGTGGCAGACAGACCCAAAAGTGGCCCCTTTGATCCTTACCTCCTGGTATTCACATCTTTGTGTAATCTCCCTCTCCAGAGTGTAGATAGGCCCTTGACTTGCTTTTAACAAATGGAATATGACAAAGATGATGGGATATAAATGATTATGTGTATGTGATTACATGGTTGCATAGCATCAGCTTTCTGGAGTCTCTCCCTCTGTTGCTGACTTTGAAGAAACAAGCTGCCATGAATCCCATGGCTGTTTAGAAGTGAATCTACCATCAATCTAAGCAGCATGGAAATAGATCCTTCCCCAGTCAAGCTGTTTGTGGTGAGAACCTAACCTAACCTCATACCTTGATTGCAGCTTTTTGAGACCCTAAACAAAGGACCCAGCCAAACCATGTTCTGACTCTCAGCCCACAGAAACTATGGGAAACCATAAATGTGCATTGCTTTAAACAATTAAGTTTTTGATAATTTGTTATGCAGTAATAGAAAGACAATCTGTAAGACTTCTCAGAGATTGTTCAAACCAGATAAGAATATACACATAGTTATCCAAACAATAATATTAAGTAAGTAGAACTTGGGCTTTTTCACTCTCTGTGCAGAGAAGAAGGCATGAAACTTGATATTTTATTACCAATTAGAGAGATTGGGCAGAGAAATGTTTATAAATTCTCAATGTTAAGGAGCCAAATAAGAGGGGTGTCATATCATGGCATCCATCCATGTCATTTAAGTATTAGAAAAGTCCCTATGGCCCCAATTCTCCTCAATCCAAGAACAGAAATTCAGCCGTCTTCATTTTTGCCTACCGCTTTAGGTTCTGGGGATGTTTATGTTCCTCAGGAGGAGAATATTTTAAACTATTATCAATCCTTTTCATATACAGGCATACCTCAGAGATATTGTGGGTGTAGTTTCAGAACACTGCAATAAAACAGTACTGCAATAACGTGAGTTAAATGAAAGTTTTGGTTTCCCAACTCATAAAACTGTTTGAGGTGCCTAGCTGCCTCAGTCAGTGGAGCTTGCAACTCATGATCTCAGGGTTGTGCGTTTGGGCCCCACATTGGGTATAGATTTACATTTACACTATATTGTAGTCTATTAAGTGTGCAATAGCATTATGCATAAAAAAACATGTACATATGTTAATTAAAAATACAGTATTTTCTTCCCTTCAAATGCTAACCATCATCTAAGCTTTCAGTAAATTGTAATCTTTTTGTTGGTGGAGGGTTTTGCTTCAGTGTTGATGGCTACTGACTGACCAGGATGGTGGTTGCTGAAGGCTGGGATGGCTGTGACAATTTCTTACAATAAGACAACAATGAAGTCAGCTGTATTGATTGACTCTTCCTTTCACAAACGATTTGTCTGCAGCATGCAATGCTGTTTGATAGCTTTTTATCCACAGCAGAATTTCTTTCCAAATTAAAGTCAGTACTCTCAAACCTGGCTGCTGCTTTATCAACTCAGTTTATGTAATATTCTAAATGCTTTATTGTCATTTCAACAATCTCCACAGCATCTTCACCAGGAGGAGATTCCATCTCAAGAAACCACTTTCTTTGCTCATCTGTAAGAAGTAACTCCTCATCCACTGAAACTCTATCATGAGACTGTGGCAATTCAGTCACGTCTTCAAGCTCCACTTTTGGTTCTCTGCTGTCTCGACCACATCTCTAGTTACTTTCTCCACTGAAGTACTGAATCACCAGTCATCCAGGAGGGTTGGAATCAACTTCTTGCAAATTCCTGTTATGTTGTCATTTTGCCTTCTTCCCGTGCATCACAAATTTTCTTAGACATGCATCTAGAATCGTGAATCCTTTCCAGAAGGTTTTTAATTTACTTTGCCAAGATCCACCAGGGGAATAACTATCTATGGTAGCTATGGCTTTAGGAAATATATTTCTTAAATAATAACACTTAAAAGTAAAAATGACTCCTTGATCCATGGGCTGCAGAGTGGATATTGTTAGCAGACGTGAATGCAACATGAATCTCATTGTGCAAGTCCATCAGAGCTCTTGGATGACCAGATACATTATCAATGAGTAGTAACACTTTAAAAGAAATCCTTTTTTCTGAGCAGTAGGTCTCAACAGTGGGCTTAAAATATTCAGCACACCATGTTGTAAACAGATGTGTTGTCATTCAGGCTTTGTTGTTCCATTAATAAACACAGGCAGGGTAGATTAAGCATAATTCTGTAAGGCCCTAGGATGTCTGGAATGGCAAATGAGCAGTGGCTTCAAGTTTAAGACACCAGCTGCATTAGCTCCTAAAAGGCAGTCAGCTTGCCCTTTGAAACTTTGAAGCCAGGCATTGACTTCTTTCCAGCTCTGAAAGTCCTAGATGACATCTTCCAGTATAAGGCTGTTTCATCCTGACTGAAAATGTGTTATTTAGTAAAACTACCTTCATTAATCATCTTGAGTTATTCTGGATGAATTGCTATAGCTTCTACATCAGCATTTGCTGCTCTGCCTTGTGCTTTTAAGCCATGGAGAGGATTTCTTTCCTCAAACCTCATGAACCAACCTCTGCTAGTTTCCAACTTTTCTTCTACAGCTTCTTCACCCCATCTAGGCTTCACAGAATTGAAGAGAGTTAGGGCCTCTGAATTAGGCTTTGGCTGAATGGAATGTTGTGCTTTCCCTGGTTTGATCTTCTATCCAGACCACTAAAACTTTTTCCATAGCAGAAATAGGCTGTTTTGCTTTCTAACTCTTCATGTGTTCACTGGAGCAACACCTTTCATTTCCTTCAAGAACATTTCCTTTGCATTCACAACTTAGCTGTGTGGCGCAAGAAGCCTAGCTTTTGGCCTATCTCAGTTTTCTATATGCCTTTCTCACTAAGCTTACTCAGTTCTAGATTTGATTTAAAGTGAGAGACATGTGACTCTTCTTTATACTTGAACAAGCAGAGGCCACTATAGGGCTATTCATTGGCCTAATTTCAATACTGTTCTGTCTCAGGGAATATGGAAGCCTGAGGAGAGATGGAAATGGCCAGTCAGTGTTACTAAGAACATGAACTTTTACTAAGTTTGCCATTTTCTATGGGTGTGGTTTGTGGTGCCTCCTAAACAATTACACTAGTGACATCAAAGATCACTGATCGCAGATCTCCCTAACAAACATAATAATAATGACAAAGTTTGAAATATAGCAAGAATTTTCAAAATGTGACACAGAGATATAATGTGAATCAACATTGTTGGATAATTGGTGTCCATAGATGAGGTATGCCTGTATTGAGAATGAAATTTTATAAGACTAGAGAGAAGCATAAGAACTGTCTGTGAGGCCAGTTCTATCCTTTTAAGTCTCTGCCCTTAACCCAGGCAAACTTTCTAAGACCCACATAAAAGCAATACCCCCAAGGATGCTCCAGGGATTCAGACCTGGATATTGAGCCATTCACTTCAACCTCCTTTCTTCCTCATCGTATTTCACTGGTTAACATCTCTGCCTTGTCCTTCCTAGTTGATGTGTTGACTGACTACTTTGTAATTTTCTCATTTTCAACCACTCAAGTGGGACTCTAATCTTTCCTACCATTGATTCCAATACTCCAAGGATGGATTTCTAGGTAACACAACCTAGCACCTTCCCTGGCAACAGTGAAGCATTCTCCTAGCCAGTATCTCACCTGGGCGAAGTCGATATCCCTACAAACAAGATTGAGACAGGCATCTGAAGAAAGAGAGAAATGGTGTTCAGGAAGAAGGAAAGACCATGAAAACAGTTTTACCTAACACAGGTTTTTGCATAATGTTATTTAGTTAGCTACATAAGCTGATATTTAGACTTACTTGAATTTGGTCATATTCCTCTCTACTGTCCAGGACTCAGTAGTGGTATCTGTGGAAATTAATGAGAATAGAAAATTCTCTCTTTCTCCTAATTGCTTTCAGCATTTATTAAATAATTATTGTTTGCAAGTCACTTTGCAAAGTACTGTTAGTAACCCCAAAAAGGAATATGTCATGTCCCTTTTGATGAGCTGCAAGAGAGGAGAACATAATTTAAATAAGTACAATTTAAGTAAGAACATAATTTAAATAAGGCAGAAAAATAATGCTGTGCTAGAGTCAGAAGGAGACGAAAGGGAAAGATTATATAGACTGGAGTAATCAAGAAAGCGTGGAGAAAGGAGTTAAAACAGTAGGTCTGTGAGCCATTCCTTTCTCAAATACCATGGGGATGATTCCAGAAAAAGGAAGTAGGCAGCGACTCAGTTTAATATCCTTGCAAATATGATAAATAAAATTCTTGGAAAATAGAATAATGATGCAGAATGTCTCTGGCTTAGGAATGCTTAGAGCAAACAAGTAAACAAGCCTACAACCTATGGGTTTATGATACATGACTCTCTGCTGAATGTGACATAAACCATACTACTCTCTGGAGCATGATGCAGAGATGTTTCCTAACTTAAATGCTCCCCATTGTGTGAGGTGACCTCCAATCCTCATTAGATACCTCATCTATTATTCTGGGATGAAGAGCACATGTCTATCTAACAAAAACAAAAACAAACAAACAAAAAAAAGGATGTGCGAAGTCGTGTGGGATGTGCCAGCCTTCTCTCTACCCTGCTATAACTTTTGAGTGTTTATATTCTTAAAATTGGTTGGAAAGTTTGATACCAGGTAAGATCTCTTATTTAACAATCTGATCCTTAGTGTTAGCTCACTCTTCATAGAAAAGGTTAAAAAGGTGGAATTTGAAATGAGCTTACAGAAGTGTTTAGGATTTTAAAAGTCAGAAATGAAGCAGCTGACATTTGAAGCTGAGGAGAAAAAAAAAATAGGCACAGAGGTAAGAAAATAGAAAAACATGGAATACATTCAGACCATAATACATGTCCTAGTTTGGCTATAGAGTCTACAATATATCTAAGGGAACAATCATGGATGATAAAACTTGAAAAGTAAGTTGAAGACTTAGAATTCCAGACTGAGAACTTACACTTAATTCTGTAGGAAATGAGAAGCCACTAAATATTTTTATGAAGAAAATCACAGAATGACAACACAGCTTCAGGTAGCTTCCCAGCAGCTATATGCAGGTTGCTTTGGAGCAGGGAGAAATTATCAGACTGAAGCAGGAAAAGCCTTAGTTAAGTGATTCTCAAATGAGGTCCATGAACTCAGGTGGATCTACAGGTTCAAAGTGAAGTTTTCTTTGAGGATTTTGTTATTGTTGTTATTTGTCTGGGCTTTTTTCTTTTTTTGCTTTTTTAACATTTAAAATATTTTGTGTATTCATTTAGATGGTAATTTTGAAATGCAATTGAGGATCGGCTAGATGAGAATATTATAACAATATTGCCACAAATTTCAGTGCTTATGCCTTCCTTCTGTTTATCGTTGTGTTGGTACTAATTATAATTTAAATTGTCATGGACCAATAAGAAAAAAAAATAAAAGGGATTTCGAATGTAAACATATTCATGCCAAAGGAAGAGCAGATGCATTTTTTTTTTTACTAGTTTAAATGTTTAAAAAAAGAAATGGGAGAGCTATGTTATCACAAAGTACCTGGTAGTACATACTGAACTTCAAAGAACTTGAATGAATATTTCCCTTTGCCTCTCCAGACTACCCTCTCTACCTTTCTCCACCCTGTTCTTTGCCCATAACCTTCATTCCCAGGCTTCTGTGCCCTCTGCCTTCTGGTTGGGGTCAGCAAATGGGCGTTGATAGCAGGAGGTTGAAGACTGGGAAGAGTAAGGTCAGAGTATTTATTTTGATGGCTTCCTCCCTGCTGGGTTCCTACAAATTGATTGTACTCCTCTAACAAAGGGCACAGCTTCTCTAAGTCATTCTGCTCCTATAACTGTAGCCACACTCCAGGCTCTGATTATTACTCCTTCCTTTGCCTCGACAGTCTCTCCGGTGGTAATAGCTCTTCACTATTGCTATACTCAACCCTGTCTTTACCTTGTATATATTTCCTTTATTAAACCTTCTTCAAATTCTCCTGAAATAAATGCCTTTCATTTTCTGCCATGATCTGTCTGATACAATGAATCTCAATGGTCATTACAATGTTTGTATTACAAGCATCAATTTGGTTTCAGCAAAGCAACATCATCTGTCACATTAAAATAAACGTGTTACTCTTAATCTTACTGATTTTATAGTTTCACTTGTATTTAATTTATAAATTTGTTTTTGTTTATAGTTGTATCTGAGCTTTAATCATACGAAGCACACATCTAATTTATGTTTGTATATACTTAAGTAAATGAATAAATAATTATACTAATAATGTCAATCAACATTAAGGAGGTCCTTGAATTCTATTCTCCTTAAAAAAAAGGCCATATATCATTCAAATTTGAGAATCACTAGCCTAGCTTACTGCTTCCAACACGGTTTCCAAAACATCTCTAAAAAGCTCCATAAAAGTTGTCAGAGTGTGAAATGGACAATTGATAGTGAATGCATACTGAAAGCCAAGAACTTCATAAAGCCCATTATGACTACAGAAGCCACAGTTGAAAACAACTGCACATTCTCCCACCCCCACAGACTCTAAGAAGGCCTCCTTGAGCCACTATGCCAATCTTTAAACTCCAGACTGGAAAACTGTGTTCTGAAAGTCTTCTTACTTAAACTAGTGAAGTAAGTTTACACCTCAACATGCCTCTCTGTGCCAAACATACAGCAAGTATGGAAAGGAAAAAATACATACTTTCTTAAAACAACAACAACAACAACAACCAAGCATCCCTGTATACCAGAACTCACAGTGGTGGGTGAGTGTGGCTGAAGTTCCTGGCTAGCTGGGCATCACACCCAGAAGCAGGCTGGCAGGAGGTAGGGCAGCTTCAGAAGCAGAAGTTACTCCAGATGAGGAATGAGTGTCAGCTACACAACTTGTAGCCAGAGGCTAAAGGATCTTCTGATGATTGCTGCCTGGGACTAAAGAAGGCCTTGGGCCTAGGGAACTGGGAATGTAGAGACCGGGCTTATAATAAGAACTGAAACCCGCCTGCCAGATGGTGACTTATCTTCAATATCTCAAATTTCAAAATAGGATAGGAACTTTAAAACATCATTTTATAACATGGTTCCGGAATACAGGCTGGAGTAGGGAACAGGGTGGCATGTGGTAGATCAGTTAAGGCTAAATGATGTTGCAGTAACAAATAAACCCAAAATATTAGCAGATTTAGGCAATAAAGTTTTATTTCATGTTCACATCATAGTCCATTGCAGGTCAGATAGCCCTCCTAGGCAGCTGTTTTCCAATGGTGACTAGGAATCTGGGATGATACTATCTAGCATCTCTGCCAATTCAGTGTTCTTTATGCCCACTGATGAGCTACAAGACATGGCTATTCCACATATGCCCTTAATGGTCTTTTTGACTAGGTGTGATACATGTTTCTACCATTCACAGCCCATTTGTCAGAACTAGTATCCTAACCCCAAAGTAAATATAAGGTAGGTTATAAAATGTAGGGAAGAACATGAATATGTTCTGAGCAGGATCCAGGTAGATGAGTCCTCAAATTTTCTAAAGGAGGGAGTCAGCCAAGAGTGAGAGAGAAAACAAATAACTTCTCATTCAAAATAAACTTGTAACCTAATGTTTGCAAACATGAAGAAACCTACCTAAGAAAGGAACCATAAAACAAAAATCAGAACATGAATTTGCTTCATGGGAAATTAATTTTATAGAAAAGAGAGTTGGACTTCATAATAAGTATACTTTGTATGCTCATGGAGATACATGGGTTAATAACTTCTATTTAGAAATTAATTATAAAAAGAAGCAATCATTTATATCAAAGATAAGCCACTATAAATACAGCCATTATGGGGCGCCTGGGTGGCTCAGTCAGTTGAGTGTCTGATTTTGGCTCAGGTCATGATCTCAAAGATTGTGATTCTGAGCCCCGCGTCAGGCTCTGTGCTTTCAGCATGGAGCCTGCTTCTGATCATCTGTCTCCCTCTCTATCTGTTCCTCCCCAACATGTATGCACGCATGCATGCACACTTTTTCTCTCTCTCAAATATAAATGGATATTAAAAAAATTTAATTGAAAAAATATAGTGTTAAAATAAAAAAATACAATGGGTAGATGAAACTGAATTAGATATAATTGAAGAGAGAATTACCAATAGTAGAAAAAGGAGTAAAAAGCCACTCAGGATGCCAGAGACAATGACATTATTTATTTATTTTTCTTGACAATGACATTTTTTAAATAGGAAGAGCAATTATGAGAAGGTAAGACAAATTGAGAAACTTTCACATTCATTTAATAAAAATCCCAGAAGAATTAAATAAAGGTAATGGAAGGGAAGTAATATTTGAAGAGATATTTTCTGGGAATTTTCCAGAATTGAAGAAAAAACATGAAATACAGAATGTATTCCAAATAACAAGAAAAACAAATCCCACATCAAAACCCATGGTAAGCTGTAAAGTATAAAAAAATTTAAAAGACATCTTAAGATCTACTATAGAAAAGATTTTACATACAAAGTAATGAAACTAGACCGACAAAGATATCTCACCTAAGTCAACAGAAACCAGAAAACTATAGACCGGTATCTTTATGTATTTTCTTTTTTTTTTAATGTTTTATTTATTTCTAGGAGAGAGAGAGAGAGACAGCGTGAGCAGGGGAGGGTCAGAGAGAGAGGGAGTCACAGACTGAAACAGGCTCCAGGCTCAGAGCCTGACGCGGGGCCCGAACCCACGAACCGCGAGATCATGACCTAAGCGAAAGTTGGATGCTTAACGGACTAAGCAACCCAGGCACCCCGAAAAATAATATTTTCAAATAACCTTTCCTTAATAGAATATTATCAATTATTAATCCTATATTTTAAATACATTGATTATATTTATATGAATACAGTGACTTTTTTGGTGACCATNAGTCAGCACAGAGTCCGATGTGGGGCTCGAACCCACGAACCGCGAGATCATGACCCGAGCGAAAGTCGGACGCTTAACCGACTAAGCCACCCGAGCGCCCCTAGACCAGTATCTTTAAAAGTTGAGGGGAAAAAAGATGTCAACTTAGAATTTTACATCTGCTTAAATTATAACTTCAAAAAATGAAATATATTGTCAGACCTACAAAGACAGAGTTTTCCGTACAGAGACTTTCAACATAAATATTAAGGGCTGAACTTCAGCAAAAAAGAGACGTGAACCACAAAGAAACATACATGCTACAAAATGTGTGAGGACAAAAACCAATAACATTTTAGGTGAGAAAAATAACACTAGCCATAGAAAAGTAATAACTAATAATTCACGTTTAAAAGGCAAATAAAACTTTATAATGCTGTAATAAATAGGAGAGAAGGTTCAAGAGGAGCTGAAGGATACTAAGAGCTTTGTCATTATCACCTTCTCTTGCTTGGTATTTTAGTATTAGAAAGTATTAGGAGGGTCAAAAAGGCTCAGGAGTGATAGATCATGCCTATCTCCAAGTAGGTAGTATTGGTTGGCTTTGATAAAACACAGTTTTTTGTACCTTGGTATATTCCCTTCATCCCATTTATTTAAAGTGTTGAAAGGAATAGTGCCTGATATGGTTTTCAACATTAGAATCTTTTATGTTTTCTATTAGTCTAAGTGAGTGATTATATTTTAACTAGTCACAGAAGGTATGAATGTTTTTGAGATTGCAGAGAGGTGTTATATTTCTGAATTCTGATGGGGAGATGCCCAATTCTCCCCATGAACCACAAGATTACACACACTTACACACACACACACACACACACACACACACACAGGCACACACATGCGCAACACACGTGCAAGGATTATAATGGACTTTCATTTATGTTACCAGGTTGCTGTAGTTCAAAAGCATTGTAACAAACTACAGAAGTATTCCAAGTGCTTCAGAACGGCATCTTACTTGAGATTAAATTTGCCATCTGTAAGTGGTTAAAATGCAAAGAATCTGATATGTTTCCCAGTTAGAATTAGCTTGTGAGAAAAACAACAACAACAGTGTTTTGTGTTTAGGAAAAATAGGGGATGCTATACTATATCCATCATTTTGAGCATTAGACACTATAATTGTTTGGGGTCAGTGAAAGTCATATCAAACTTTAGATATTTGGGTCTTTTTCTCTGTCTGAACTGGTTTTGGTAATAAAGCAGTAAAATTTTTAGGAGGGTTGACATGTAATTTGTGTTTGATGGCAGAATGAAACAATTGCAATAAATTCATCTATAGCTCATTACTGTAAGCAGCAAATAAGTCTGTTGCTTAGTGATAATGATCATAAGACAGAAACAAGCAGAAGAATTTTATTGCAGAGAAGAGTTCATTACATAAAATTTGTTATAACAAGATCAGTCTTTCATAGAGAAACTCACTGAATGAAATAAGCTTTGTTATTCAGAGCACCTTTTGTAATGCAATTTGATACCATAACTATTTTTACATTTTTTATCATATTTTAAGCCCAAAACATATGAAATAAATGGTCATTTCTTATAGCTCTGGGATCTGTGTCACCAGAAAAATGAAAAAAGTAATAAATTATTGAGTACATCAAAAGAACAGAGAACTCAGGCAGTGAAAATATAAAACATATGAGAATACTTTCAAAGAAGACAATGACTTAGAAAAGTTTGGAATTTCTGAACTTCTTTTTTTTTTATAGTTTATTTATTTTGAGAGAGAGAGAGAGGAACAGAGATGAAGGGAGAGAGAGAATTCCAAGCAGGCTCCATGCTGTCAGTGCAGAGCCCAATGCAGGGCTCAATCCCACAAACTGTGAGATCATGACCCAAGCTAAAATCAAGACTCGGCAACTTAACTGACTGAGCTACTCCGCCACCCCTGAACTGACTTCTTGAAGTAAAAAAAGACAAAGAAAACCCCTAATTTCAGCTAATTTCTTTAGTAACATAGATTGGAATTGGGTTTTCAAGAACCTATATAATTAACTTTGTTTCAGAGCCCTAGATACGGCTTTAGTTCTGACAATTTAAATGCAATACCTTCTGAGAGCCAAAATTTCTAATCACGTAGAAAGTGAGAAAACTTCATTTCATTTACCATGACTCAACGCAAATCATTTTGACAAAGCTGAGCTATTTCTAGTCTTCTACTAAGTAACTCTCAGTAAAAGGAGCATGTGTGAGACCACCAGTGTTTATCCTTAATGAATAAGCAACCAAGTTGTTACTTGTTATTCTAAGGTATGGGGTGAGCAGCAGAAAACAAGTAAGACTGAAACTCAGAGAGAGGCCGTGTCAGAGAACCAGAAGTTCAGCAAAGTTGGAACTAGATATCACAAGTTTGCAGGAAGGGAAAGCCAGGCATTCAGTGTTTTACCATGTTCAAAATGCGAGAAAAATACACAGATCAATACAAGGGGAGATGGATCCTATAGTTTAGCAGGATTGGTCTTCCATATTCTTTATCTTCGTGTTATGTTACAAAGTCATCACAGGGTAGAAATAGAAAAGAAATAATAAGAAAAGCTTTACATATATATAAAGTTAAAATGAAAACACGACAGTTTGTGGTTAAATATTAAATGAATGGTAATGGCTGAGCCTCTGCAGTTTGTTTGTTTGTTT